>NW_026652305.1:161894-304171 GCF_009828535.3 Hylobates moloch
TGGAAGTCAGTGTGGCGATTCCTTAGGGATCTAGAACTAGAAATACCATTTGACCCAGCCATCCCATTACTGGGTATATACCCAAAGGACTATAAATCATGCTGCTATAAAGACACATGCACACGTATGTTTATTGCGGCACTATTCACAATAGCAAAGACTTGGAACCAACCCAAATGTCTAACAACGATAGACTGGATTAAGAAAATGTGGCACATATACACCATGGAATACTATGCAGCCATAAAAAATGATGAGTTCATGTCCTTTGTAGGGACATGGATGAAACTGGAACACATCATTCTCAGTAAACTATCGCAAGGACAAAAAACCAAACACCGCATGTTCTCACTCATAGGTGGGAATTGAACAATGAGAACTCATGGACACAGGAAGGGGAACATCACACTCTAGGGACTGTTGTGGGGTGGGGGGAGGGACAGCATTAGGAGATATACCTAATGCTAAATGACGAGTTAATGGGTGCAGCAAAACAACATGGCACATGGATACATATGTAACAAACCTGCACATTGTGCACATGTACCTTAAAACCTAAAGTATAATAATAAAAAAAAAGCAAAAAAAAAAAGCAATGAGATGATCATAAGGGTTTTCCTCCTTTAATATAACATTAATGTAATGATTTATTAATTGTTAATATAATTATATAATTAATAGATTCTAACTTGGCCAGGATGTATTCTTTTAAAATTTATTTCTAATAAAATATTTGTTTGCTAATCTTTTGTTCAGAAAAAAAAAAAATAAAAATAAAAAATAAAGTATTTTTTGCTGATTGTCTGTTAAACTAATATTTAGTGAGAACTTTATATATTCCAGTCTTCGTCCAAGGTGATTGGAATAGAAAGAAGAATAAGGGTAATTCCAGCCATCCCAAGAGAAATAGGCTATTTGAGGATACAACATATTTAAAAAAAAAATGCAATAAATGAAGAAAAATGTTGACAGAAGTGTTCACGTACTGCTAGTAAATATTGATGAATAAATGATTAATTGCATAGTTGGAGAAAAACTTCAGAGAAAAACGAATACAATGAATTATTCAAGTAAAATTGGAAGTGTCTCTGATGGTTAAGAAAAAAACACAAACAAGTGAATTACAAGCAGAAGAGAATAACATCTGTAAAATCTGGGTGGCTATTATACCATGGTATTTCTAAGAATAAACCGCAGATAGAAAGACAGATAGATAGAGGAAAAAAAAACTGTATACTTTTTTTCTTTGAAGTTAAAAATTTCAGCTTTATTCAGGAGTCTTACTTGAGAAATGTCAATTATCAGCATTGTTTTTATTAGAATCTTAATTTTGGAAGGAATTTAGAAATGTGTTTACTTCTGTTCTTGTATTCATTTAAAAAGTTATACTTTGAATATATCAATAGCATTCTTCTGAATTATATTACTTTTCTTTTTTTCTACTTCTGCATTTGAAATAAATAATCTGATATCCAAAGACCATATATTTCTTCACCTGCTTTCTGTATACAATAATTATTATTCATTAATTCTAGCAGCATCCAGAAAAAATCTTCAGTGATTCAGGCCTTGTGCCAGATGCTAAATAATTTTTAATTTTTTTTTTGAGACAGCCTGTTTCCCAGGCTGGAGTGCAGTGCCGTGATCAAAATCTCATCTTGAATTGGAGCTCCCATAATCTCCACATGTCATTGGAGGAACCCAGTGGGAGATAATTAAATAATGAGGGTGGGCTTTTCCCATGCTGTGCCTGATAGGGAGGATGACTGGAGGTCTCTGTCATTGCCATCTGCTGGTTTCAGCAGGTTTCTCCACTACATCTTATTTTGATCAGTAGAGTCATGGCATAGGCTCACAAAAGAAGTTCTCCTCATCTCCTACCTCATACTGACAAGAGAGAAAATTAAAATGTTATTACCTGGAATTGTCAAAAATATCAGAATTACTTGTATACTTGAAGAAAGATGATTTTAGTTGTGAAAGTAGATAGCATAATAAATTCATTTGCTCTATGCCTAAGCCATATATAGGTATCCTGGTTTTGCTAGAGAAAAAGACATTTATTCCTTAGGAAGCCATGAAAGTGTCTATAAACCTTAATTTCTTCTTCTGATAAATCCGGTATTTTTTCTACAATATTGTATACTTTGGTGCAAATTTCTTTTCTGAACAACTTATTTACTTTCTGCATTTTTGTTTGCTTTTGTACATATACTTTCCCAAAATATGAAAAATGAAAGACTTGACAAATGTAATTCTTCCTTTATGTCTTTATGTTAATAAGGGTCCAGTCAGGACACACACAAAAATGCACCAATAACGTAAACAGGGAATCTTTGTCATTGAAAAAAAAAATCATTAACATACAAATTAGTTAACTAAAAAAGTTAAAGGGGACTCTATTAAGGCCAGAATTAGCAATTGCAAATAAATGCATATATACAACCAACAGGCTGAGAGATATGGGATAATGGAGGAAGTGGAGGGCTTAGAAGAGAGTCCTCTACCCCAGGCTGAGGTTTCAGACTTTTGGAAGAAGGCATGGCTACCTAGGAACAGTCTGTCAGTGGTAAGGATTTCCAGGGGATCTAGACCAAGGCCGACCAACAGAATGGGGTCACTGCCAAAGGATGTAGGCAGATGTGCGCTTGTCTGTAGAAGCAGACTGCTCATAGGTTACACAGTTGCCTGAGATCACAGCTGGACCCTCCGTAGAAACAACTGCCTAATGGGGGTCAGCTGCCTGAGGATCTGAGCACGACTGGCATCATCCATGAAAACAGCCAGCCAGATAGGGAGAGTATGGCTTCATATGAAGGGCACAGCTATTATGAAGGAGAGCTTGAGGCTACAACTAGTCTGTGAGGGCTGATAAGGTGAGAGCTACCAAGCCTCAACCCCAGGACTAAATAAAATATGGAAGCAACACTGACACAGAAGGGAAATGCTTTCTTGCATGATCACCTCACAATGTCACTCAAGACCAGTTACTGAAAAACGTTCTAATAATGTACCAGCTAGCAAAGCAGACGTGTACAGCGTTAATAAAACTTGGTTTAGGCTAGTTTTAGAGGTGAGATGCTATAAATTCATATCTGCCCCAATCTCTTATCACTGAAGATCTTTCCTACAAATATCTAGCTTATTGTCTTTAGGACTTACCAGGGAGAGAATTTGAATCAGTGCCTTATTCTACCATTTAGTATTATATTCCACATTTAAACAGTTTGGAATCATGTTTTCATCATTTTATTACCAAAGAATATGATCAAATTGTCTATTTAGATGCAAATAAGAAATCTGCATTTAATTGATTTAACCAAATAGTTTAATAACATGATTACTTAAGCAGATTCAAATAACTCATTAACCAATACAATATGTGTGCATATGCCTTTTTTATGTGTTCCCAGTATATATGTTTATATAGTAGGGACAGACAGTCAGAGATTAAAAAAATATATAAATATGCAGTAAAAAAATCACTTCCAAGTGCGATTTTAGCCTATAGTTTGGACTAGTTCTCAAGAGGTTAAAATTACAGATATTGTTTCTAACAGTATTTCAACTATTGTTTATTGCAATCTGCTCAGTTAAAAAAGATTCATCTGATACTCAGAGATATTGGTTCACTTGTCCAAGATTTTATAACTAGACAGTAGCAGATTGCTCTATAGCCCAAGTTTCATGGTTTGAACTCTAATTCTCTTCCCATATTGTCTGCCTTGAAAAGAGCTAGCAATGAATACTCTGTTTATCACATACTACAAAGTCATCTCTTGAACACATTGCTGGTTGTTTCTTTTAACAAGAAATGTAATTTCTTGTGGAATTACTTTTTGAGGTAAATAATGCTATCTCTTAGTAACATGGACTGGGTGACATATGCAAAAAAAGCTACTGAAAGCTCTATGTAACGTGCATTTTACTTCATATAAAATCGTTAATTTTGATTTGAAAATATATAAAAGTTCTATCTTAGTATTCTTTATAAATTAACAGAAAATGTAACTAATGAGGAAACATTTAACATATTAAAAAAACTGTTAAAGAGGACTCATAATATTCCAGTTCTATCTTTAAAATTAAAAGCCACCTAATTTTTACTCATTTTTAACTTTCTTTGCTAAATATAAGTTATTTGATCTTATTTTTTAACTTCTCTTGTAGATCCTAAGGGAATAATTTCTCCCCTTCTTTAGTCGATGCAGAAATGGCAGGAGAAAATTAAGACTGATAGCACAATACATCAGAGACTCAAGAAATTACCTGAGATGTCTTTGCACGACCATGTGACAAATGCCACCAACCTCTCTTACCTCCTTTGAAATGTTTCTTTGTTTGATATAAATGATATAGCAGTGACTATCTAAGGACAGACTATGACCAGAGGTCAACTGTATTAATGTAACAGACACTTTATTCCTAGGATATATAATTTACTTCTTTAAAAAAATCGCCGTATATTTCAGTGTACTTTAATCTGTCAGATTTCAGGGTCAGACAGCTTTCTTAAAGTGGATAGTAACAATTTATTCAGAGTAAGCCAGTGTATTGGACTTTAAGATATAGCTACTCTTTTATATCTTACAAAGTTTTAAAGTTATTTTCAGGTTGAAAACTGAAGGCCAGTGGAGAGTATAAGAAAGACATTTTAGGTATGGAATGTCAGAGCAAATTTTTTTCCAGAGAATATTTTGTACTTTCTTTTAAGCATAAGTATATTTAAATAACATTCAAATACATAAACCAACTTCAGAGAAACATTATAAGATCATTACCCATTCCTCACCAGGGTAACACTTCAGTCAGGTTAAGGGAGTAACGATCCCTTAAGGCATCAATTATCACTCTCTTTTGCTAATATGAATTGGAGACATTGAAGCCAAGGGAGATAAAACATTTGATTTACTCAGTATATTTGAGCCTAATATGCCCCAAATTTAGGAAAATAATAGAGCCAAATCTCTTATTTGTTGATATTTTCTTTATATGTCCTATGCATGTTCCTCCACTCAACAATATGTATTGCACATGCACAATATTCCAGGAATTATGCAAATATCACAAACATTTATACAGAGCTGTGTTCTTGCATTTATATAATTACAAATGAAAACAACTACAAAAATGCTAATTATAGATAAAATATTATTTCCCCTCTTAGATATTGAATTCTTAGGTATTGAAACTCTATAGTTGAAGCACAGACATTCATCTAGAGGCAGGCTGCTATGGTCTGAATATTTGTGTCCCCCAGCCCCCCAAGATTTATATGTTGAAATCCTGAGCCCCCAATAGGTAGTATTAGGAGATGGAGCCCTTTGGAAACTTCACTCTCATGAATGGGGTTAGCGCCCTTATAAAAGAGGTATAAGGGAGCTCAGTTGCTCCTTCCATCATGTAAAGATACAGGTAGAAGTCACCATCTATGAACCAGAAACTTGGCTCCCACAAGACACCAAATCTACTGGTACCATGATCTTGAATTTCCTAGGATCGGGAACTATAAGAAATAAATTTCTATTTTTTATAAGCTACCCATTTTATAGTATTTATAGTATTTTGTTACAGCATCTTGAACAGACTAAGACACAGCTTATCAGAGAAATCATTGATAAATATTTCAAGAGTTTTGGCATAATATCATTTTTGAGAGGCATATTTTGATCACTCATAGTAAAATACTAAACACTTCAAAATAAATTTACAGAAATAAAGCCAAAAGATTTTATTCATTTAATGAGGAATGCTTTTAATCAAGCATTGTGATTATAGATGAATCCTATTCATTACCTACTTTTTTAAGTGGATGAAAAATTATACTGCTTTCACCCAACGTGTGCCAAACAAAAGGTGCAATAAAAGGTAGCATCGAAATATCTGAGCAGTCTGACTACAGTATTAGTCACGTCTTACACACTGACCTTTCTAGTGACAGGGACATTCAGTTAGCTGTTCCAAGGAGTTGGCATTTTCACAAGTAATAAACCTCTTTAATGTCAGTCATTTGCTTAGCAGGATTACCGTCTCTTGACTGATGAGTTTCTAGTGATGTATAAAACCACCCAAGTGCTTTACTGATTTTGCCACTATCCAGAAGATACAATGGCTTATTTCAAAGAATGAATGCTATCATTAGCATCCCCTAGAAATTTAATTATCTATAGGAAGACAATGGAACGAAGTTATGATTGACTTAGTTATACTTTTTAGAAATATGTGCCAATTTGTGTGGGCTTGTGATAGCTACTATACAGGTCAAGAGTTTATGAATGAAACTCCTCTATTCTCAGGAGCTCCAAAAGGTGAGTGGCTAGCATGTTTAAGGTAGATTATTTCTAGTTCAATGTGAGCTCCTAGTCCTATTTTTGATTAAAAACTGTTTTTATCTTTATTCTGACTTACCTTCAAATGCTCAAATTCTTGAATTGAATACAATGCATTGATCGTCCACAAGTGGGTTCTTCATTCCTCCTCTGGCTTGGCTGAGCAATTACTCTAATTGTCATGAAAACATTTTTGATTTGGAAATCAGGATTAATCTCCATATTATATTATCCAACATACTTCAATACCACTTCCACTTCCACAGTAGTGTTTTTTATTTATTAACACCCATCCCTTGTATTAGTGCCTTAGCGTAGTATGGACTTACTGAGACTAGAGTGTGGCATTATCATTTCTCTCACCATAATAAGGTGCTCTAGCTCATGTTCACCGCATGAAAGATCTTAGAGGGATTTTATTTTAAAAATATCCTTATAGTCACTTCTGGAAACCCAAAGATTAGGCATGAATGGATATGCATTCATACATGTTCATTGTAGCTCAGAAGTAAAATTTAAAAGAGAAATATCGAAATACCACAGGTTTGTTATACAGAAGTATTGTTGCCTGATGAACATGATTTTAAATCTATTATAAATTCATCACTACGCATAATATTCAAGCTTTGTTGACTTTTCCTAGCAGTAAAGAAATATATATTTCTTTAGATGGGATGCTGCTAACAATCATAAAAATGTAAAACATTTTTTATTTATGAAAACAACTGCTAAGGATAATGCAAAACATTTTTTAATTATGAAAACAATCTGTGGGTATTTATATGCATCATAATAACTTCATGTCATTTTAAATAATTCATGAAGATAGGAAATATGAGAGGAGTTTTAGGGTTGGAAAGATAAGTTATATTTTTCAAATGTGGCATTTGAAAAGTTTGTGCAAAGTTGGAGTAAAATAATTTGGACGTCAGGTGATATCTGGGCCAGATACATAGCTAATGGAGCTCAAAAATGTTAAAGAGAGGTTAACTGAAAGGACTTTGGGAGTAGAAAGTGACGATCATAAAAGAGGTCAAGAGAAATAGTAAGATACTCAAGTGATAAAAAAGCCCACACAAATAAATTTCTGAATAGTGGGTATGATAGAGTAAATGTTATTTTCAACAAGAAGAAAAATAGGTAGAAAAAAGAAAGGTAATTCACACTATGTACACAGTCAGCTAGTTAAAAAGGTAAATATCCCAGGACTTTTGAGAGGTAATTTCGATATATTTTTGTATTAACAGCATTGATTGTATAATTAGATGAAAGAAAAATTGTATTCCTAACATAACATGATCAAAAATATATTTGAATATTAGAATTGTTTTGACATTTGGATGCTGACTTTGCATTTGATTCTGAAAATTTATATTAAGTTCAAAAGATGATTTTTATTTAGTTAACATTATAAGACAAATCAAGAACAATTAGGTTTAAAAGGGTGGACAGATTTATTTTTTTGGTTTGTTACACCTTAAATATATTGCAAATAGGATCTTAGTAAATTTAGTGCCTTAATAATTTCTACCCTGATGAACAAATTCTCCATTTTCAATACCACTTTGTTACCTCCTCTATAAAATGAGCATAAATGAAATAGCAAGTTTTGAGAGGTCACAACATATTGCCATAAGATCTAAATTTTTAAGTACACTATTAAAGTGACTAAAAGTAGTAAGAAAATACATTAAAATAAAAGGCAGTACCCAGTAGATGATGAAAGAAGTAACTGGAATCCTTAAGAGGCCTATAAAAATTAAATATTGAACAATAATTTTGTTTAGCTTCATTTGATTGTGAAATATTTCAAGATTATTCCTCTTTTTCCAAATGAAGACACAATTGATTGCTACCTTTGAATAGAACATCTTTTCACTTATAATATCTCTATCTCAAGTTATTTTCAATATTTTTTTATGTATCATCCCACTAATCACATGCTGACTCACTCCTGCCATCAAAAGTTTAGAACTGCCAGTTAAGCTAAGGTAACGTTTTTAGAACTCATTTATGAAGTATTTTTCTTTCAGAACAATAAATATTTTGTTTACAGACAATATGCAAAGCACTTCCAAGTTTTAATTGTAAAAAATGATAAAAATGTGTTTTTCATTAATTTTGAAAAAAAGAATTAATGTCTAGTGAGCCATTACCAAGTTTTCTTTTTAGAAAATATGGAGCCAATAATTTGCATCTCCTTTTTTATGGCAATATTCAACAAACAAACGCAACATTAACTAAATAATTTATTAAACTAGAACTTAATTCTAATAACAGCACATGAAATCAAAATTAGACAAAAATGAAAATGTTTTTGCTCACCTAAAAGACATGTCATTCCAGTAGTAGTTTTATGGGAAAATACAAATTTTAGCCTAATTATAAGCATCAAATGTACGTACATCCTAAATGAGATAGTGGCAGGAGACAAATTCCTAGGCAGACAGGAGCAAGTGCCCGGTGAAACCCGACCAAAGACACTTTAAAGCCTGAAAACCGAGTTGCTGGTTCTTCATAGAGTCAATGACCAGAGGGAACTTCTATTCATTGCCCACTCTTTCCTGATTGGTTCTTTCTAAATAATGTTTTTCCAGGGCTACCCACAGCCTGCACCTCCTCACTCCAAACTTATAAAAGCCCTGGACTCAGGCACACAGATGACTACCTGCTTTCAGGCCCTCTCTCACACAGAGGGCTACCCACTTCGGGTCCCCTCTCATTGTCTAGAGCTTTTCTGTAGCTCAGTAAAATTCCTCTCTGCCTTACTCACTCTCTGGTGTCATTGTGCCTCATTCTTCTTGGACGTATGTAACATATGTCTGTAACATGCTCTGGCTGGGTCGCCTTGCTGCAGGCAGCATGAATGAAAAGAGCTGTGACATGCTCCCGGTCGCCTGCATACAAGAGTGAAGAGCTTTCTAGGGGCCCAGACTTCAAGACTGCCAGATCCAGAGCTGTAATATGCCCCTGTTTGCAAATCCGTGGGTGGTGGGAACCAACAGGCTATAACAAGCCCCGGTTTGCCAAGCTGTGAGCAGTGGGAATGAGAGAGAGAACTGTGACATTCCCTGGTGACTCAGACTTCAGGCCTCCCGAAGCAAAAGCTGTGACACCCCTCACGGCTTCTTGGTTGCTGGTGTTTCCAAGTTTTCTGGCGGCTGCCATGTCCTCCTTGTCCAGGCTGTGACTCAAGGCATAATCCGGTCCCTGCGTGCTTGGACCAGCTGCAGGCTAATCGCAGAGCCCATAGCGCCAGCGGATAGCAGCCTGCCAGGTTGAGTGGGAGGAGCGAGACCAGCAGGCTCCAGCAAAGTCTGTGCAGAGGTGCTGCTGGCCATGGAAATTTCCAGCTGGTGAAGCGACACCGAAAGAATCCTCTGCAAATGCTTCTGAATCTGATACTTTCAATTTGGGAAGGAATTATATTGTGTAAAAATGGCAAAAGGTTTCTTTCTGTACTTCTTTTGGTTTTCCCTTTAACATAGAAGGCTACATAGTACTAGAATATTTGACATACTTAACAAAGAAGGTACATAGTACTAGAATATTTGAAATATACTAGCTAAAAGTGTATATTCCAAAAAATTTGGCTTAGTTATTCAAAATACAAAATATCCTTAGGCTGGGTGTGGTGGCTCATGCCTATAATCCCAGTAAACTTTGGGAGGCTGAGACGGGTGGATCATCTGAGGTCAGGATTTTGAGACCAGCCTGACCAACATGTGAACCCCCATTTCTACTAAAAATACAAAAATTAACTAGATGTGGTGGCAGGCACCTGGAATCCCAGCTACTCAGGAGTCTGATTCAGGATAATCTCTAGAACCCAGGAGGCGGAGTTTGCAGTGAGCCAAGGGTGTGCCTCTGCACTCCAGCCTGGGCAGCAGAGCCAGACTCTGCCTCAAAAAAATAAAAAATCCTTAATACAGGTCATTATATTTATATCAATATATGAAACCAAAAGAAGATGCTTTGGGCCCATGTATCATAGTGGGTCTTTCTAAGTAAAATATAGAGGCCAATCAGAATATGTCTGTCATTGCAATGCCACTGTTTCCACGTACACTCCAAACCAGCTTATTTTGGCAATAGTGTTTAATAGCTAAAAATGATCCAAATTTTTGTAGTTAGGGAAAAGCCTAGGTTGTATAATAAGTCCAAATTAAATGGCTCATTTTGTGTGGTTTATTTTGCGATCAGTCACGCTCAGAGTGAATACTTCAGTTTGGCAGTAGGCTCTGTTTCACCAAAGTACTCTGATATCCAGGCTGAAATCAGCACTGTCATCTTTCCATCTTGGGATGATGGTTCCCAAGATCTCTGATCTCCATTAAAATAAAGGTATATTTTTAATCTATTCATCCAGTGATGGGCATTTAGGTCATTTCCATATCTTGGCTACTGTACATAATGCCGCAGTGAGCATGGGATTACAGATGTCTCTAATCGTCAGGGAAATACAAATTAAAACCACAATGAGATATCACTTCGTACCTGTTAGAATGGCTATTTTCAAAAAGATGAAAGATAAGTACCTTAGGTGAGGATGTGGAAAAAGGGAAACCTTGCACATTGTTATTGGGAATACAAATTAGAACAGTCATTTTGAAAAAGAGTGTGGAATTTCCTTAAGAAACTAAAAATAGAACTATCATAATCCAGCCATTGCACCTGTGAGTATTTATTCAAAGGAATTGAAATCAGTATGATGAAAAGACTTCTGCACTTCTCTTGTTCATTTCAGCATTATTCACAATAGCCAACGTATGAAAACAACCGAAGTGTATTATGTATAGAATGGAATACTATTCCTCCTTAAAAAAAAAGAAAGAAATTCTGTCATTTGCAACAACATGATGAATCTATAGGACATTATGCTATGCTAAGTGAAATAAGCCAGGGGGAGAAAGACAAATACTATGTGATCTCAAGTTTATGTGGAATCTAAAAACATAGAAATCGCAGAAGTTGAGAGTAGAATGGTGGTTACCACAGGCTGGGGGAGGGAAGAGGGGTGAATGGAGAAAGGGGTGGTGTTAGCCAAAGGGCACAAGGTTTGAGTTAGACAGGAGAAACATTGATCTATGGCACACTGTGTTGATTATAGCTGACAAAAATATATGGTATCATATATTTCAAAACTGCTAAATAGTGAATTTTAAATACTCTCACCACAAATAAATTGTCAGTGTATGAGGTGATAAATATGTTAATGTGAGACAAAGTAGGAAACATACTATCCATGTTTGCTCACTTCTGCTTACCAGTATAATTTCACATAGCTTCTAACTCTGTGAGAACACGCAGGTCTCTGGAGGGGCTCTTTGAAGATAAAACGGACTGCAGCACATGACCCTCTTGCCTGAGTCATTACATTCTTTAAAATATAAATGACCCCAGAGTCCTTGCTTTTTCCTGCACGTAAAATAACATCTGACAGGGTTAATAATTATGCCTCATTAATCTATAATCATATGTTATCATTGCGCCCAAATTTTGATGTGATTTTACACATAGAGAACCCCCCACTACCTTTATATAAACTGTGAGCTAAATCATCTTTTTGCAACAGTCTGACAGAAAATCTCTGAAAGATTTCTCCCAGGCTTGGGCTGTAGTCCTCAAGATATAATCCTCAGTAAAACTTCTGAATAAAACTAATTTTAATTCTTTAAAAGCTTGACTTTTTAGCTGACATTAATTAGACTGATTTAATGATTCCACAGTGTATAAATGTATCAAAACATCGCACTATACTCCATAAATATCTACAACCATTTTATGGCAATTAAAAATAAAATTTAAAAAATACAAAAATAAGAAAACTATCTTCTAATAAAAGATAAACAATTTTTTCTACCACACATGGAATATTAACTTATTCATAAGGCAAGATTGATTTATAGATGCTTTTATAATTAAGTAGGATTAGCAAAACAAAAAATAAAAAGCAATGTGTATAAATTTCTTTTTCTTTTTATAACTTAGACAGCATTTCTAAATCCTTCATATTAGGTCAGATAGATATAGCCCATAAATAAAATATATTCCTGGAAAAGCAGCTTTGTGTTTCTTAAGCAGCAGGAAGCATATTTAATGCAATCATATTAAATGTATATCTACCTAATTATTTTTCTATAGATGCCTAAAAAGCATTATGATATTCGCCTTCTCTAATATTGCTTTAATGTTTTATAGCAATTGCTTGTGTTTAACAGAACTCTTTTTTTATTATACTTTAAGTTTTAGGGTACATGTGCACAACGTACAGGTTAGTTACATATGTATCCATGTGCCATGTTGGTGTGCTGCACCCATTAACTCGTCATTTAACATTAGGTGTATCTCCTAATGCTATCCCTCCCCCCTCCCCCCACCCCACAACAGTCCCCAGTGTGTGATGTTCCCCTTCCTGTGTCCATGTGTTCTCATTGTTCAATTCCCACCTATGAGTGAGAACATGCAGTGTTTGGTTTCTTGTCCTTGCAATAGTTTGCTGAAAATGATGGTTTCTAGCTTCATCCATGTCACTACGAAAGACATGAACTCATCATTTTTTATGGCTGCATAGTATTCCATGGTGTATATGTGCCACATTTTCTTAATCCAGTCTATCATTGTTGGACATTTGGATTGGTTCCAAGTCTTTGCTATTGTGAATAGTGCCGCAATAAACATACGTGTGCACGTGTCTTTATAGCAGCAAGTTTTATAATCCTTTGAGTATATACCCAGTAATAGGATGGCTGGGTCAAATGGTATTTCTAGGTCTAGATCCCTGAGGAATCGCCACATCGACTTCCACAATGGTTGAACTAGTTTACAGTCCCACCAACAGTGTCAAAGTGTTCCTATTTCTCCACATCCTCTCCAGCACCTGTTGTTTCCTGACTTTTTAATGATCTCCGTTCTAACTGATGTGAGATGGTATCTCATTGTGGTTTTGATTTGCATTTCTCTGATAGCCAGTGATGATGAGCATTTTTTCATGTGTCTTTTGACTGTATTCTTTCCTCTTATGCTGAACAGCCCACCTAAGAGGACTACAAAAGGATAGATGATGATCTAATCAAATTAAATAAAAATCCATTTGTACATAAAAAAGAACATGACACAGATAATTCATGAGATTGAAGATGGATAAAAGCACATATAAAGAAAAGAAGATAATATTACAGTTTAAAGAATATTATATTTATTTAGTTTAGAGAATACTGCTCTCTATTGAAATAGTTTATTGAAAAATGAGAGAAGAAACCCAAAAATATATATATAGAGAAAAGTCTTACTATAATATAAAATAAGAAATGCATGGTACAGTGCGCACATCAGGAATACACTATTATTATTTAAATATTTACAGGAATGATATGTCTGTTCTGCTATTGGATGCTCTTAATTCCATTACCACCAATTTAGCTGGTAAATTTAAAGCCAACTAAAGTAATAACTTGAATAAATATATATGATTGTGTTATACTATCTTGTATTTTTATAATGGCATCTATCTGTTATTTGACATCCACTTAATCACTATATACTATGTGCCAAACAATTTACTAAGTAACTGGATCTACAAAAGAATTAAATAAGGGAGTTCAAGATGCTTATTTTTGGTAAGAAAGATAAAAATAAATATTTGTACATTCACATGATAAGTACAAAACTAAATCTTTAGATTGTTATTAATATTTAAGCTATAGGAAAGTGCACTAAAATACATTAAATGGCTCTGAATTCACACAATTCAATATCAGTTTAGACATACATAAAGACTAATGCAGCCTTATGTTTAATCAAATAACATGTCCTAATCACAATGAGATTTTAATATTATGAGTCTGCTTTGTCTAGGTACTAGGAAACTCCAGGTCAGAGTTACTGGGGCCTGTTTGTGCTTGTGTTTGTGCTTGGTTGTGGTATTTTTTTCTTTTCTGCTCATGTGTCCTAAGCCCATGCACTGCAATATCGACCTCTGGATATCCATTGGTGTCCAAAAGTCTTGAATCACAGCAGATATAATTCTAACTCTGGGTTGACAGTTGCTCAAGTTGAAACTAATACCTATTTGTTCATAAATACAAAATAATAAGCAACATTTATTTCCAGAATGTTGTCTGTACATGATTTATTAATTTGAAGCATTGTACTTACTCCCTAATAATTGTGCTTTATATTTTAATTGTCACATCAATATGAAAAACTTTTAGCAAATCAATGAGAAATATTCCTTTTCTTGGAAAAAAACTATCCTCTAATATGTTACATTAAATTTTGGGACATGCACTTTCAAGTATCTTGACAGTATAATAGCAGTTCAGATATACACCTCAACATAGTAAACTTCCTAGCAAAACCAAACACAACTATTTCTAAAAAGCAGTTATAACCAGTACTGAAAAACATGTACTCCCCAAATAGTTTTTACACAGAATAAAGAAAATAAATTGTATTTTTTGAAGGGAGCACTTAGAAAATTGTTTCTGTTCAAATTTTAACATACAATTTAATGATTAGGTACGGTTGCCTGGTGCAATGTTTAAACTGCTCCCTCAAATGTTTCTGCTACATTTTAAATTTCGATCACACACTGAGTTAAAAGTTCTATCGTAGGCATCTCTACTTCCAGCTTCAATAGTTCTGTAAAATAATTTAGCTTTCTTGTCAATATAGTTATTAAGTCAGGGTCAGACTAACTGCTTATCTAGCCCCAGTAAAATCTCATGAATTATACAAATCAAAGTTGTATAATTTATAAGTCTGCTTATGGAAATTTTAATTGATGCAAAAACAAAATCTAAGCTCAGGTATTAGTTTCAATGTCTTGTTTTATCTTTCTTTGAGACAGAGTCCTATTCTATCACCTAGGCTGGAGCGCAGTGGGGCAGCCATAGCTCATTGAAACCCGGATCTGCAGGGCTCAAAGGACCCTCCCTCCTGAGCTTCCCAAAGTCCTGAGATTACAGGTGAGCCACCGCACCCTGTGCCAGTTTCAACATTATTTAATACATTAACATATTACATGGTCAATACCTTTTTGATTGTCACTTGGAGATATAAACAATTTGATATAAAATATTACATTAAAAACCAAGTAACAAATGATATAAATTTTTTATAATCATTGCTTATAGTCTGTTTCTTAAAACATTTTATACTCCCTGAAAAGCTGTTAAAATCCAAAGTATGTGCTAGCCATGACACATTGCATATATTAATTCTTTACATTTATCTATGTTTGAAAGTTAATAAAATGAAACTCTAGAGAAATAATAAGAGTGCTTTCATTAAAAGTAGAGACTTCCAGCCATTTCCACTGAAGCCAATAATTTGTCAAACTGCAAACAAGAGGAGCACAATGAGCAGCAGATTAGTCCTTGTGTCCTTCTGTGTCCCAGGGTGCTCTATTCAACGTCAAAAAGAAAAATCACCAAAATACCACTTCTCCTAGACAGGGGCTTCATATCCATTTCTATAGGACGTGCCATTTGAGAAAAACATTCCTGACCTTTCCCACTCTCAGTTCTGCCTTTCCATTTCTGGAACCTACTTTGCCCAGAGTATATATCATATAAATTATAAATACCGTTATTCACTAATGCCTTTTATTTTTTTTCCAATTTTGTCAGGGCCTGGAGTCCATAAGAAAACTTAACTGTTTGACAACAAAAATTTAACCACTTAGATGCCATTTTTTAATTTAAACAGTTTCAAGGGGAACATTTTAAATATTATCCTTCTCTGACTTTTGAAACAAATTTTGTGGAACTGAATTTAGTGTTGTTGTTGTTGTTTTTTTACTTCACATTTGTGCTAGGATATTGCTGCAGATGTGTTAAAGCTCTTGTGAGACTCATGGTTAGCAAGGACATACTATGAATCTTGGACAAAATTATCCAATGACAACTTGTTTATCTGTCTATTTCTGATTCACAAAACTGAGTGTAACTTCCTGGTCAATAAAATATAGAAAAACTTCTGCCAGATCCATTGTTAACATATGGCATATCAATTTCTTACCCTCTGACTTTTTCATTGTTTCTTTACTTTTTAAAGTTGAGTGTAGCATTGAAAAACTTTATGGATTGTTCATCAAGAATTCAATAAACTATGAACACCACTTTTACCTACTGTAGCTACAAATATTCCAAGTTTATGGATAACTTTTATTTTAATTTTTTTGTTATTGAGTGTAAATTTAATGAAAAACAACTGAATATGAATTTGCAGAGGTGATACCATCGAAGACCCAAGCTGATATCTCAATATACTAATAACTCTACTATTTCTAGTTTTTATCTCTATTATCTTTATCAAAAGAGGTGAGGTTTGACACAATAAGCCCCAGAATCCAACTCGGTTACTGTGAAATATAAGAAGTCAATGTAGCCATCTTATATTTCACTATAAATGGCTGACAGAGAAATAAGCTGAAGTAAAGTCAATTATTGAGAAAATTTTTAAGGTGAATAAAAGGTAAGCAGACTCAAATCACAGTGTTTGTAATCAGGGCAAACATTTACATTGATCTCAGAAATTTCCTTTATACTGTATAGAAAGCCGAGTTTCAATTGACAAATTTATATAGTTCTAGTGGATTAGAGAGTAAATTATTGTGAATAGTACTTGAAAGCAGGAAATCGGTTAGATGGTTGCTTTCCCATTGTTTTTTGGGGTACTTATTTAAGTGAAATCATTAACGTCTTTGCTTTTCTGAATTGATTAATGTGTGGAATACAGATGTCTATTTGGATAGTGATAATAAACTGAAGCCAAAATTGTCCAAAATTCTAAGAATCTGAACCAAGCAAGTGATCATCTATTTAACTGTGAAAAAGGAAAGAAACAAATAATAAAACACCTTTCCAAACCTTTCAAAGAGGAAAATAATACCCTATTTAGAATAAGAATGGTTTTGTTGTAGATACACTTGATTTTTATAAAAGTCTGTGGAAATAGTCTTCACTTCCATGGCCTCTACAAGAAGAATACTTCTGTCATGTGCACACTAGAAAAATCACTTTCATTTAGGATATTACATAACAGAGTCATATATCCCAAATCCCTTAGAAATGATAAAATTATAAAACAACCAAAACGCAATTTTACACTTGGGCAAAATGTCTTGGTAAACCTTAAATTATGTAGTATACAAATAATATGTTTAATAGATGTTATTTCTTTTTATATAATAACTGCATCATTAAATTCCCTAAACACCCACATACTCCCGTACACAAATGTTCACTTGAACACGGTCATTTCAACAAGATACTACCCTCTCATCCTCCATAGGATATTCTACAATGGGACATGCAGCAATAACCTATAAGGTGATTGAATATCAAATAGTTTTTGTTTCCATCTAACCCAAAATAACAAAGAATTAGCCTGTCTCCAATTCTTTCACCACTATTACTTTCTTAGTTAGCCATGTATCTGCTCCTCCACTCATTTTAGCCTTCTCCCTGCACCCTGCCACATAACTCGACTATTCTAATTTAACCCTCTTTGTCTTACAGCTGCCCTCGCATTTGCCATGCTTTTGTTATTTCCACCTTTTCTTTTAGTACCTCAGCTCTCTTTATTCATATTGTTTTCTTTCCCTGTGCATTCCTAACCTTCCATAAAAATAAGGTTGACTTTTGTAATAAATTTCAAACAATTGCTGTTTACTAGTAACTTGTATTAGCTAGGGATTTTACGGGCTATCTAGAGATCATTATTGCTTGTTCTAAGTTATTTTTAATTTGTAATATGCAAATTTTAGAATTTCTTTGTCAAATATAACTTCAGAAATGAATAGAAGACATCACACACATTTATTATGCCATAAAATATGGTATATATTATACTACATAGGACTATTAATAGTCAGGTTCTATTAATTACATTATTAAAACAACTATGTGTTTTTGTTTAACAGAGAGGTATTGAATATTACTTTCCCATTGTATTTACAATTATCTTTTACAAACTGTGAGCTAGAAAATACTTTATTATGGAATATTATTTTCTTCAAATGATTTATATGAAAGTGCAAGATCTAAAACTCTAAATTTATGTATTCACCCGAAATGCATAAAAATGCATACAAAGGCAATAGAAAACTTATTCTGATTCTTATGTAAATGCTATAATTCAATGTATAACAAATGCAAGAATGTAGATGTATTTTTTTCAATCCCTACTTCAAGAGCTGAAAACCTTAAATTAAAACACCTATATTGTTCTGCTTAAATCCAAAACTACAGAATAATTATATCTATTCAAAATAATTATTTAAATAACATTGTTTTTTAAATATACATAAAAGACAGAGATTTACTAAATAGTAGGCAAGACTTGATTTTATTTTTTTGACAATATAAGTGTTTATATGCCCATACTGGCATATTCATGAAAAATGATAATTGATGTGTTAACTGTGTGTTGGAGAGATGTTAATTAAAACGGTCACATTCTCCTTCAAAACTTTCGGTTAAAAGTTTTAAATATGAAAATCAGTTGTTTTTGGGTCAGAAAACCAAAATTATTTTCATTTTTTTAAATGAAGTTCAAGAAATATTTTTCTAATAGGGAAAGAAGGGATGCCAAAAAATTCAAAAAATTAAAAAATATAAAAGCCAATTATAATAATAAGGTTTTAATAAACATGGCCATCCTCTTAGTGGATCCATTATTTCAAAAATATTGTTTATTTTTGCTTTTGAGATCAATTTAGAACCATAAAAAAGCTGTTTCAGAAATACAGAAGTCTTTGCCTTTGTTGTTTCCTTTGCACACAACAATTAAGTGCTTTATGGTATCTAAGAAGATGCCCACAATGAGAAACTCTGTATGCTCTGTTGTGCTATTGAACTTCATGCAAGAATTTTCTATCTCAACAAAATTAACAAATCCAAAGGTAGAAGAAAGTGGCAAACTCCTTGGAGGGGGAAAATCAAAGCAATGAGAATCTTATGTGACAAATTCATCATAATATCTTTAAGGCATGTTATCCTAGTTTACTTGTTAACATTTTTTCTTACGGAGGAGTAAACTTTAAGAGTTAATTAAATATGGTATTTTCTCCACCTCTACTTTCATGTTTTCTCATTCTATGGCCTCAAAGCCTTTAGTTTTCTTGTTCATTTTTTCTTAAATTTCATCATGTTTACCTGTGTTCACTTTGAGCTGCACCCTGTCTTATTTTCATGGAATCATAAATATAAGTTTGAAAGAGAATCTGCATGTTATATAAAAAGCATGTTTTTGTTCTACAGAAATTCCCCTACAACATCATGACAAGTGATGACCCAGCTGTACTGGAACACATTAAGCAAAGTGTTAAGTTCCTATTGGACCTTATTTCCTCACTGATAAGAGTGTTGAACAAATTAACCCTTAAAGTTTCTTATAGCTTACAATTTCTAAATTTCTTGCTAGCATACTATTTCAAACAGAATTATAAGGACCAAAATGAGCAAAAGGGATAGCAGAAATAGAATCTGGCAAGGAGGCAATGGGAGGTAGGTTGTGTGGGGTTTTGGACACGGTAAGAAGTTGACATCCTATGAATATATTTTGAAGGTATGACAAACACAATTTAACACAATAAACAAGTAATAGAAATCCACAAGATGCAAAATATTGAGGGAACTACGGAGAAGAGAGTTGGAACAAGCCAAAGAAAGCATGAGTTCTTTTGTATATAAATATTATATTTACATTTAATATAACATCATGCAGAGTAAATTGT
This sequence comes from Hylobates moloch, assembly GCF_009828535.3. NCBI lineage: Eukaryota > Metazoa > Chordata > Mammalia > Primates > Hylobatidae > Hylobates > Hylobates moloch. Next base: position 181,968 of record NW_026652305.1, read on the forward strand.
CCTTGATATGCTCTGTGACATTTCTAATACCATTCAGTTATATTGCATTGAGATGACTAAGTCAAAACCTATTTTTATTTTAAACAAATATCAAGAAGAGCATTGCAGAATAGGGATTTTGTCTGCTGTATCTTATCCTTTCTGTCTAGAATACTAACTGATGTGTTGCAGGATTCTATAAATATTTGCGAAATAAATTTGTTGAAAAATATTTAGGTCATATCACACTTCAATAATTAAACAGAACTTTCGTTCAAGTTATTATTTCTAAGAACTTTTTGAACTTTTTTACATAAGAATTTTTTTTAATTTTAATTACTACATAAGATCATATCTAGCATGAAGAAGGAGAACAAAAGTCAGCAGAGATTTGAAGGCTAAATATTATTCCCAGTGCTATTATCAATATGGTTTATAATCTATTTTATCATTATGTATTTGGGGCCTTTTATGCAATGAATTATTTATTCTTTTTCTTAAAAGAATCTGCTCACTTTCAAATATCCACACATCTTCTAGAGAACACTGTAAGTTTTTCAGCGAATTATTACCTACCATTGATTAAACAGGTCATAAATATGTAAAGCTCTTCGTAAAATGAGTAACTCCCCTTAATAACAAAAATATGAAAGTTGGTCTACCATATTTGCACTTTAATGACTGTCTCTGATACTAATTCTTATTTACAAGCTTAATTAGTGATTACCTAAAGTTCAATTTTTTTGGTAATTTTGCTGCTAGATATATGTCATGTATATTCATATGTAATCCCTAATCAAACTTTACTTCAAAATGTGTATTCACTTTTATGCATGTAAAATATGTTTTATCTAATATTTTATTTCCAAAATATTTTATATTCAAATAAAATTAAAATTCAATATTATCTTTTGTATCAATGGATAAAACAACAACAAAATAACCCTTCCAATCCTAATGTTATAAAATACTTACATACTGACTGAGCTTGTACTCGTGAGTGCCTTGAACAAATGATCATCAAAACAAAATAGCATCTCCATGTAAACTGATAGAATGTGAGTTCAGACGTTTTCTATGAAGTAGGTTTTCCAAAGTTTAGGGCTCCAAATTCTAACTCTGTTGACTAGGATGAACCATAACTGAGAATCATAAAGAAGACTAGTAAAGAATCAGTTATTCTCTTAAGACTATTACTTATTAGGATATATTTTTTGTAACTGCTGTTAAATTAACTTTTAGGAAGGTAAAATAATGAAGAATTCTTACAACTCACATCTAGCATAACAGAAGAATAATTGATTTCAAGGCAAAAATGCTCTGAATAATAATTCATTCTAAATTATCAAAACCATGCATAAATTCAATAATCAACATTATCTTATTTCGCCCTATTAAAGCAGACCGACTCAATGCATCAGTCATTTGGGTTTCTTGTCAAAATTGCCTCTTTATAGCCTCCTTACATTTTTGTTCTAGGTTTCCTGTATTTTTTGACTCCTCTGTCAGCCAAGTATTATAAGACTCATGCAGGAAGTAAGAGCTTCACTATTCACTTCCCATACTTAAATATATTAACTCAGCTTCTATTTCTTCCATTCTATTACTGCTGATTTTCTAGAATGGATTCTTCAGTATACATCTTACTGAGATTTTCTGATGCATTTGATGCTCATTTTTCAAACTCTTTCTTCTTCTATCTTATAGACACTATTTTGTCTGGTTTTCCCCCAGTCCTTTGTATTCACTTTATGGGCTTTGACCCCCATATTTGACCTTTAAACATTTTATGTTACAAAGAGTTGTAAACCAGTCAATTGTGCTTTACTTTTTAGCAGATTTTATTGTGTATATTTAGGGTATTAAAGGATCCACATAGATAGTAAAGAGGTTAGTGAAGCAAACTGACATATCCATCATCTCACCATTGTGCCACTTTTTCTGTACTTTCTCTTCCATTGTTGTAATTTACACTCCTGATTGGAAATTCCATTATTATGCTAATGACTCCCTAATGAGTCCTGCCTGGTGTTTCTCTTTCTCCCTGACGGCATCCTACATTTCTACCTCCTTTATGTCCTCATACATGCTGTATGTCATGCCTGTCTGTCTCAGTTATATTAAGCTCATAAGGTTCAAAATAAAATTGAATTATCTAGTATCATAAATCTGTTAGCTTTCATATATGTACAACTTACAATAACGGCAAAAACTTATCCCAAGTACACAGATCTGAAGTCTATTTTATAAGTTTTCACCTCCCCACACTTTCAATTAATTATCAATCCCTCTGGGAAGCGTTTCCTAAATTGTCCTTTCCCTTCTTGGCTCTCATATCATGTTGCATATACGTTTATTTTAATGACTATATTGGAGTTTGCCCATTTATATGTTTGTTTCTTTCATTAAAATGCATGCTTATCTAGGATAAGAAATCTTAGGCACTTCCATAGGATACCACCTAACATAGAGTCTGCAACCAAATGGTAAATGTCTCATACACATTTCCTGCTCTGAACTGACTTTCAGTACCCTCTTGTGAAAGAGTTTTCTTTCCTTTCTCACAATAGGATTTCAGTGGGTCTAAATGTTTATGTAAAATATTTTGTAAATAATAATGTGATGTGCAAATATTAGCTGTCACTAACCATCTCAATTCCTTCGTGGAATACGGCACAATATAAATAAACAAACAACAAATCAATAATTAAATAATTTATGAATGCATTTTCATTGCTTTTTAGCCATGTATGATGCCAATTTTTATAAAATTACTGAGTCAAGTAGGAAAATATTATTTTGCATAGAATATACAATAAAAGTACAAAAACACTTCAGTGAATTTCCATAAAAATAAATTTCATGGGTTCTTTCTCTTTCCATTCCTGCTACATAATGCACTATTTTGTTTCTTTGGCATCAACAGAAGACTTTACCTTGCAAACAAGCTTATTTGCCCTTGCTGTGCACTGAGTTTCTGTTACCAGTTTTTCACCTCTGTTTTCTGCAAAATGTATGAATTTGTTGTTTACACCTACTGCTGCTCCTCAGGATGTATTAACTTTCTTTCCAGTTATAATCACGCTTCTACATCCTCTTGATATTTATTCTCCTTAATCACTTTGCAGCATGTAGGATTGTTGATCACTTCCTTGTGGACATATTTCTTTCTCATTTAAATATTCTACTCCAACTGCTTGCTCTGTCTCACTTTCTCTTCATAATAGAGAAAACAATACATTTCCATTTAGTAGCCAGTCTACAAACACATATTCAATATCTCCTGTGAGTCAGCATTTTGCAAATGATAACATGAAGACTGTTCCCAAGGCATTTTGTGGGGAAGACAAATCTGTAAGAAATACAAAAATTGAGTTATTTATGGCAGTGAGATCATAGTGAAGAAACTGAGAGACATAGGTATTCTGAACGAATGAGGTTTAATATGACTATTTAATCAAAATAACATTAAAGGAAGAATTACATATCACACACCAATAAGTTTCTCTTTAAAATATTTATTTCTTATAAGACAATGAGAAATAAATTCAGCTATGAATCACTGATAGAAAATCAGAAAATATAAATCAATAATAAACAAGTTCACATGCACAAATAATATTGCTTTAGAAATGTCTATGCCAATTTCTCACTGTCTGTAATTAATGTTTCCTTTAATAATCAACTCACTTTGGCAACGAACTATGTGGTATTTATATAATATTTTTTTAAAATCTGATACACAGTACACCTAATTTAAATGCAGTAGTCTGTTGTAGCCCAAAGCTTTTATCATTGCTTTTGTGATATTTCAGACTGATAGGATGTTTCCTGTCACTCAGAATGATCTTGCACAGTCTTGTTTTGAGTAGTTACGCATATGAAAAATAATCCTTTGTGACACTTTTTCTCCAATTTAAAGCAGCAATTTCTTTTATATCTGCCTGTTTCATTGACAACTGTCATTGGTGAAAGGGAATTGTCTGCAACCCAGTATAGATGAAAATGAATAGTGTTGCAGATTAACTGTAAATATAACCCAGCTAGAGAAATTATATCAATTTGAGAAATATTGTTTCTAGAAGAAAGACTAATACCAAAGAGGTGAAACACACAATTTATGATACAATGTAGTATTTTGTCCCTTTAAGAAAATCAAAGCTAACTTAATTTATTCATCTTTCCATCTTTTTCTCTTCTCTTCTTTTCATTTTTGCATTGTATTGACTAATCTTCATTTCAGTTTATGTGTGTATAAAACTGGGACACCAATCATACTTACCTCACATGATTGCTGAGAGGATTAAATATGGGATGTTCACAACAGTGACTGGCAATAGTAACTGCTTTTTTTTGTGCTGTAATGTTATTTCATTATTATCTTCATCAATTTCTTATGGGCCATTTGAATACCCTGTACCTTTCAAAACTTCTGATACTTAGGACACTTTGAGTCTGAGACTCTCATTCTGTCTTTTACACTGTGTATGATAGATAGAAATGCTCCCAAAGCTGTCTATGCCCTTCTGGCTGAAAGCTGTGAATATACTACCTTGCATGACAAACATGATGCAGATATGATTAAGGTTAAGGACCTTAAAATCTGGAGAGTATCATGGAGTGTAAGGGTGAATTCTATCTATTCACATGAGCTCTTAAAGCAGAATACTCTCTGTCTGGAATCAAGTGTGATGCAGCAGAAGGAAAAAGAGAGATATTTTTACAAAGACAACTCAATGGCCAACATCACCACTGGTACTGAAGGCCAGAGGCAATAAGCTGAGAGAAAGGCAGAGAAAGACAGGCAGAGAGCAAGAGCAAGAGCCAGGGAGTGAGGAACAGCGATAGCATAGAAAGAGAAGGAAAGGAGGAAGAGATATATAAAAACCATTCATAACTAGTTAGAAAATAAAACTTCTAGAGGAACACCATTTAAAAGAGCAAATAATCTAAAATATTTAAGAATAAAGCTACCAAAAATTACAGAAAACATGATTAAAAGAAAATTGAAAATACATAATTGAAAGACAGTAGATTTCCATCTGAAGCAAAACAAACCAAAAAACAATCCAATAGCAGTAAGTTAGATGGCTTTCAAAGACAAGGCCATTCTGAGAAAAAAAAAATACATCAATGGAGGAAAGTTTTTACTACATATCAAGACTACATGATAAAACATACTAATTAGAATCAAGCGGTTGTGTGGGATTCTAAAAATAGACTAATGTAATGATATAAAGAATCAGAAAGATAACTACATATATTAGACTTCAATTTGATAGCAGAAGCATTAATCAGGAAAATACTATTTAATATATTTTTTCAAAAAAAATAAATTGAACAAATATGAAAAGAACAAAATAATGGAGGCAAGAGACAGCCAAAAGCCTGGGAAGATAGGGAAGTGTTCCTGGAGGATTTCCAACCTGCCCCACAGGTGTTTACACAAGACATTTTGTGCACATAAGGGAACCTGCACAGCAGGCTTGCCTGGGAATGCCCACAGTGGACTGGAGGCCCACATGCACTAGGAGAATGGGGTGGGGCCACCAGCAATTTGGTCCTTATGCAGAGGAGGATCCCGGCCTCTTAAACTTGTAGGTGGTGGCCCTGGTATTCAACGTGTGAGGTGGAAACCTGTATGCAGGGCCCCTCTTTTTGTTGAGAGCTTTCCTTTCACTTAATAAATTCTGTCCTCCTCACCCTTCAGTGTGTCCATGTGCCTAACTTTTCCTGGTCATGAGACAATAACCTGGATTTAGGTGAACTAAGAAGCAAAAATCCTGTATCAAAATTAGATATCAAATTGCTCAATATGGTACAAACATGAAAATTAAATGATTTAGTATTTAGAGAAAAACCTAAGGGAATATCTTTTTACCTTGACAAATGGAAGTATGTGTTAAAAAAAGCAGAAAGCAAGTATCTTAAAGAACTGATCTATTTTAACATATTCAAAATATAATTGTCATAAAACAAAAGCCCTACTAAATGTTCAAAGAAGAAAAAGAAAAATGGATCAATATCAAAATGGCTATAAAATTATGGACAAACTATAATGAGTATTAATTTATTTAAAAAAAAAGCATAACCAATGATCAAAGAAAGAATTCCTCATGATCAAAGAATGGACTAGTTTAGAGAAAAAAAAAAGAAATCCCCAATGCACATGTATCAACATGGATGTTTTTGCAAAATGTTATAAGAAATGGTAATAGCAAGTTGGTAAGAGACAGGATAATAGGACATAACTCATGTGTATTAAACACTTATTCATCAAACTTACAAAGTTTATTATGCAAGATAAATAAGTTCTGGATGTCCGTTATACAGTGTAATAATGCCTATAGCTAAAAGTACTGTATTGTACACTTGACATTTTCTTAATAGAGTGGATCATAGGTTTTGTTCTTCTAATAAATAAAGAAAGAAAGAAGCGGTAGGAAACTTTCAGAGGTGATGGATATATCTATACCCTTGGTGTGTGGTCATGGTTTCGCAGGTGTGTACTTATTCTCAAACTTATCAAGTTGTATACTTTAAATGACTATAACTTTTTACATGTCAGTTAAACTTTGATAAAATGCGTATGGACATGCATATATTCAATGTGTAAAAATATACACTGGAACAACACACTTTTTTTTTCTGAAATGCCTTTTTGGGAAATAGAACCAGAAAAAGTATTTATACATATCAATTTGGGGTAATGTATACAACTTGTGGCTATTTATAACAGCCTCTTTACTTTTTATATTTTAACGAAAGTAAAATAGGTGGAGGACAATCTATCAGTCTGTTTGCTCCTTTTTACAACACTATAGTCTTATTAAAAAACACCACAACCCACTTCAATTTTCACTATGAATTGTGGAAAAGTCTGTAGTTTAAAAGTTTGACTTGATTTCTGTGAAAATATTTGTATTCTGAATTGGCTTAAAATTAATTTTTCCTGTTAACCACTGAAAATGTAACATAAACTGAAATTCGCATTTAAAATATTTAATTATTATTCAGTTGAATTCTGCTTTACGTTTGTAAAGGTACAAGAGGCAATAGAAGTTTTATTTTATTCTCAAATAAAAATCTGAAAATTATTCTAATTTTGAGAACTTTTAAGTAATTGACTGATTAATTCATGTGTTCATCATGGCAGTACACATCTATTGATCTAAGCAGAGTGCTAAGCTTTGGACATCAAACAGTGTTTAAGAAATTACTATCATGATTTCTAGACTGTTTAATGTGTTTGGAATATTTTCTTTCCATCTTATGTAGACGTAAGAAATGATTTTTCTAACTAATGTTGAATATCTGCTTGGGAAAGACCAGAAAATTTTTACTCTGCAAAGCGACAGGGATTGAAAAGAGATATGTAAGTAACTGTACGACAACTGAAGAGGTTGGCGGGTTTATTGAATAAATACATACCTGTTGATTTTAAAATCATTATTATTTTGTCATTGTTAAATACAGCATAAAATGCCATCAAAATGACCTCCTTACTGAGGTTTAATGAAATAACATATGTAAATGATCACATCTGTTTATTATAAAAATTAATACACTTATATTTTTAGAGTAATAAAATTTTTAAATGCTAAAATTCCCAATTCTTTTATTCTTTTATTCATAATAACCAGAATCCTGACTCCTCTAGCAGACAAAATTGTAAAAATGTAATGCGTATGTGTAATTATAAAATATAAGAGTCATGTTTAAAACAATTGTAATCATTTTTTCTTGACAATAAAAAGTCATAATCACTCATTTTGACAACAAAATGATAGGTTCTTTTTATAGTTGACTCAGATGTTCTAAGAACTTAAGGAATCACAGTTAAATTACTTAAATATCATTTATAGAGCATAGATCTGTTCAGATATTTTTATCAACTTTGCAAATGGAGTTAAAATGCATATTTTTAAAAATGTAGGTATGTCAGTTTTAAAACTGACTTGACCAGAAGTGCTATTTATAAATCAAACATCTTTTTAAAGTTGATGTAAAATAAACTCCTCCTAAAAATGGCCTTATATTTTTGCGATGTATTACTATAAAGTATATGATTTTTAACTTGCTATATTTTTTCTGCTTAGAGAATCATATTTCTAATAAATATAAACACATTACAGACTTCATTAAATTATCTAGTACTATTTTTTGACTACATATTTTAATATCCATGTAAACTTCAGTGGCAAGCAAGCATTTTTATATAGTTTGAAATTTTTTTTTTGGCTAAGAAAGAAACATCTTTTGTGGGCAATGGACACCCAGGGGACCACAGAATTAATGTCATGTATTTTAATATGTGTATTTGAAAAATTTTGTCTATGCTCTAGAAAATCTTAAAGATTTGTATTTTGCTATTCTTCAAATATGTAGAGGTGGCTAATATTAATATTTTTTCCCAAGTAAATTTATATTTTTGTCACCAAACTAAGTACATTCTCATTTAATGAATACTGACAGCATGAATGATATGATGTGGTAGCCTAAAATATTTAGAAATAAAAGTTTTCTTTGCATTGAACCCATGAAAATATATTCCATTATTCGCTTATTTTTAGAATTATTGTCTTTTTATTTGTTCTATGTTCTCTTATTTTTATGAAACATTTTATTATGATGTCTGTATTAAAATTATTTTTCTGCAAAAAGTTTATATTATGATTAGTCTCTGAAAACAGCAAATATCCATAAGCAAAATTTGTTTCTATTGGAAGTAATAAATCACATTTAAAAAAGAGGTGGTCAGAAAGACAGGATATTCACAATATAACATATATATATTAGTCATAATCTAAACAACAAATTATTCCCCTGTGTTTCAAATCTACTTGCCTTTTAAAGTAGACAAAATGGGTATCTACTACTGCTATGATCTCAGTATTTAGACAATTTTTATGACAATTAACTGGTGACTGTCACCACACAGGATGCATTTCTATGGAAGGTCTAATATATTTCATGTTGTGTGATAGTATAGTACTCAATGATGTATTTTTGTGTTGTTTTATAATTTGATAAGAAGAGTTCACCTACTTGTCTTAATACTTTTGGATTTTTTTCATGATATACATGGCATATAATAGTGTGGCCTGATAATTTATTTTGTTTACTTTTTGAGTTTTAGTTTATTAGTCATTTATATTTTCTCATTTATATAATCTATAATCCATCATATACAACTTTAATATAATTATTTCCCAGCTCTCAGATTAAAATCTATTCATGTGAAAAAGCATTTTCTAATTAATAGAGCTAGATGTTTCAATATTCATATTCCACCAAATGGTATACTGCTTCTCATGAAAAGTCACGTGTGTGTGTGTGTGTGTGTGTGTGTGTGTGTGTCTTCCTCATGGTCGGCTTGGTAAATTTGCAACCTTCTCAATTGTGAGACACATAGCCTCCTCATAAATGATTCACAGAGTGCCCAGAGGTATAGTTAAAGAGGACAAACTGATGTCATGAATACATGTTTGTGTAAAGCTCTATTAATAATACATTAGTTCTCTCTTGTACAGCTCAGGATATCGTGCCTCTGTCCAATAATGGTGAGCATGAAACTAGGCAATTATTTATTAAGAAAATGTGTCTGCCAGCATTTCCTTTCACTCTTTGTAATGATTGCTTCAGAAAAATAATGATAAAAGTACAAGAAGGCATTTAAATTAAATGTTTTGCTATAATATTGTTAAAAACCAGATAACCTTTATTAATTTTTATTTCAGTAAATTGTCCTTATTTCTTAATCTTTGCTGGTGGAATACTACTATAAATTACACATTGTGCTAAAAATATGCTAGCAAAGGTGTAGCAAGGAGGAAAATGTTACATTTAACCTTCCATTTAGTGGACTTCTTATACCTTGATGACTTTATAACATGTTTGAGAATCATTATTATATGTACCTTTTATATGGATATAGATAATAGCTATGCTAATACTTGTAAAGTGTTACACACATTTTCCTCAAATTGGAATTATTTTACCTAGTCTATCATGAAAATAAAAAAGTCCCTAAGTAAAGCAAATCATCTGATTAAAACAAGTGTCTTAAACACATTCATTTATATCCACAATGTCTGCAAATCACTAAAATGACCATAATGAGATTTTTAAAAGTATTGCCCACAAGGACAAAAACAAAGATGAGGAAAAAATGGCAATATATATTGGGATCTGGAAGGAAGATAAATGAGAATTGGCTTATTTGAACTAAAAGTTTTGGATTCAAGACAAAATGAAAATCAATTTATATCATAAAATTCCAAAACACTAAGGAAGATATGGCTGTGGAGATTTTATGAAGAATTAAAATGAAAAGATTATGTGGCAGCATTTTTATAGAGGCCAATGGATCTGTTTTACAGGTATGAATTTTCTCTAAATCTCTGAAGGAAGCATGGAGGTTATACCCTGCAAAGGATAAAAGGCAAGGTCTCCTGACATCCGGTAAAATAGGGCACTCAGGTGTCACAAAAGAACAGAAACTGAGTATGTAATTTTGAAGTGTAAAAGCCACAACCTACTTTCTTCATATGCTAGACAAAACATTGTTAACTAGGAGGTTTAAAATTAATGTAGGATACTGGAAGTTTTCCCTTTAAATGTATTTAACCCAAGAGAAAATGCAGAAAGATAATCTTATGGAGTGTTCGTGTGTTGGAGGAATAGAAAATGGTCTTTTTGGAGCAGTTTCTTAATTTTCTATAACTGAATACAAGTAACAGTTAAGGGTCACCACGTGTTTATGAAAATAAAATAGAAAGCAGAAGTAAAAAAAACAAAAACAAGTACAAATTAAAGAAAAGAGAGATAAGGCTAGAATAATAAAACATTAAAAAAACTGTTAATAGTCTTAGCCTCTTGAGTACATGTGATAAAAGAATGCTGTAATAAATACTTACTTGCCCAAAAAGGAAAGTTAAAAATATGATAATAGAAATTTTAAATTCTGTAGAAATATTGGAAAATAAAGATGCTTTAAAAAGTCTGCACAACTCACTTAGTAACATGAAATTACAAATATTTCATTTTCTAATAACACTTTTTGTGCCCACATACATTATTGATAAATACCATTACAGTTATGTTTTATATTATTTTTATTCACAATTAGATTAATTATAAACATAAAATGTAAAAGTCACATAAAAGGTCACATTTTATTCTGGAAGTAATATTTGACCAGTGTGATTCTGTCTTGCTAACTTACCTTGAATTTAATTATATTGTTACCAACCAATATTCAATAGGTAATATTCCAGTTTGGGACACAGCCAAACAATATAAAAATATGTGAATTTTATTACTGCATTCTCACACTGCTATGCAGAACTACTTAAGATTGGGTAATTTACAAAGAAAAAAGGTTTAATTGGCTTAGTTCTGTGGGCTATATAGGAAGCATGACTCGGAGGCCTCAGGAAACTTACCATCTTGGCAGAAGGTGAAAGTGACACAAGCACTTTATTCACATGGTGGCAGGAGAGAGACAGAACGCAAAGAGGGGAGTGCCGTACACTTTTAAACTATCAGATCTTGTGAGAACTCACTCACTATCATGAGAACAGAAGGAGAAAATCTGTGCCCATTGATCCAATCACCTCCCACCAGGCCCCTCCTCCAATTCGACATGAGATTTGGGAAGGGACACAAATCCAAACCATATCATGAAGATATAATGGAAGTACAGATTTAGGTGAGTACTATAAAGGAAATATACAAGCATTATGTTTCTTCTTCATGTAGTTTTCAAGGAAGGCCTCTTGGAGGGGGTAACATTTAGCTGCAGATATAGAAGATGAGAAGAAATTGTTTTGCAAGATGGTGGTGGAATGTTTTTCATGGTTGAGGTATAAATGATGCAAAAGCTCCGAGGTGGGAAAAAGCTCAATGTGAAATAGGACTTCAGAGGCCAGTGTGATTAGATTGCTATGAGAAAGTATCATGAGATAAGAAAGAAAAGCTCAATAGGTATCAGATCCCACAGATTCTTATAAGCCACAGCATGGAGTTTAGGTTTCCTTTTAAGAGAAAAAAAAATCCACTCGAGAATTTGTAAGGAAATATTATTTAATTTGTTTTAAAAATAGTCCTTGTTTTAATCAGTTAGAGCTTCTATAACAAAATACCATAGACTGAATGATATACACAACAGGCATTTATGTCTCTGGTTCTGAAGGTTGGGAAATCCAGGATCATGATGCCAGCAGATTCAATTCCTATTGATGCCTGTCTTCCCAGCTAGCAGATGGGTGCTTTCTTGCTGTGTTCTCATAGGTGGATAGAGAGAGCAAGTTGTTTGATCTGTTTTTTAGAAGGGTACTAATTCTCACTCTCATGAATTCATTTAAACCTTATTGTTGCCCAAAGACCTCACCTCTAACCATCATCTGTTTTGGAGTTAAAACTTCAACCTACTGATTTTCGGGGAACACAATTTAGTACACATTAGTCACTCTGTATGCTTGAGAAGTGATTGTGAAAACAGCAGAAAGTAAGCAGGAAAAAGTTACATTTTCTTCAGATGAGAATTAATAGTTCCCTGGATATTTGCTGATTGAATAGGACAAGAGAAAGTGATTGATTAAAAATGTAATCTGAGAGTGCAACAGAGAGATTTCTAACTGACTGTGTGTGGCTGTTGGACAAGGTAATTCTTTGATCTCTTTGGAATTCATTTGGTTGTGATATTATAATGATTATTGTAATGAAAGGTTTTGTTAAAAAGTTGCTAATTTCATAATCCAATTGATTATAAAAATCTATATTATCATGCAATTCTTAAAATAATATTATAGACTTCTATATATCTAAATTAAATTTTTCCTTCAAGACTTTAATCTGGTCCCAATGATACATTCAGGGATAATAGAGAGCTATTATCTTGTACATCTGTTTCACTTGTTAAAATATTGCATCTGAACACGTCTATACTGGTTAGTAAATACCCACTACCCCAATCCCTAGAGTGTTCACTCTTTCTCAGTCAGAATCTTTGGACTTGCTTGTAATCCAATAATTAGAGAATTAAGCCCTGGCATAATAAGGGATATTCAAAAGTCTGTTCTAGTTTTATGGTTTAGTACTTGTGTTCACTCAAAATGGAAGATACCCAGTCACATATTTTGCATACTACACAAACCAATTTTATTTAATTTTTCTCCATCTAAACTTTTCTGGCTAGACCCATTGCATCTTTTGGAACCATTTTCTTACTTTCTAAAAAATACTATAATAGAATTGTGTATTGTGATTACAATAAATATGTAGATAAATTTATGGAGACAAAACCTTTACAAAACTGTAAATTTTGTGTCAACAACACAGTTCCTTCATATATTCAAATTCCTTCTTACGTCTTAAAATAAACTTTTGTAATTTTATTCATGTTAAATTCTGCACATTCTTCAATTTTCTAGTGGTTTTTATTTGCTTGTGCTTTATACTTATGAAATTAAATTATTTTATTGGTAAATAATTATCAGTTTTCTTCCTTTTTTTCTATACTTATATCTCTTGTGTGTATATTACATACATCAGTGTTTTTGCCAAGAATTTTATGATATCCTTCTGAGCAGATGCGTGATTGCACTTCTGTACTTCCTTCAAATCAAGTATGACTAGGTGACTGGCTTTGAACAATATCTATATATGCCATTTCCAGGTAGGATGTCTAATAGCCAGATAATAGTTGGTCATGTTTCCTACTCGCTGACTCAGTCATCCGAAAATAACATGTAGAGGTGATTGCTACATTAGCCTGGGTACCTGAGTGATTATAATTTCATACATTCAAAGAAATCATTGGGATTATGATATAAGACATTCACATTTTTAAAAAACACTAACTTTTGTTTTCCTAAATCATTACGATATGACATTATTTATTCTTTATTGTGTTTTCTTAACTTTTGACAATAACAAGGATTCCAGAGTAGATTAAATATTTCACTGTGGGTACCTTAATTAAGGAACACAACATAATCTTAGATCTTGCATGCATTCATTATGCTATGTGTCTATAATAATTTCTACAAAATATGCTAACTGTGGTTAATATTAACCCATACTTTCAGTTCAGAGAATTGTCATTTTTGTAATGTTTTCTATAAGGAAATATATATAAATTATTCTACTAGAAAAAAATGGCAACCGATTTTTGCCTATAATATGTGCATGTGTATGCATACATATATATTTCTTTTTAAAAAATAGTGTTTCTAAGAAGACATACAAGTGGTCACTAAACATAAGAAAAAAATTCTCAGCGTCACTAATCATCAGAGAAATGCAAATCGAAACTACAATGAGATACCATCTCACACCAGTCAGATGGCTATTTATTAAGAAGTCAAAAAACAACATGCTGGTGAGGCTGTGGAGAAAAGGGAATGCTTATACACGGTAGGTGGGAATGTAAATTAGTCCAGCCACTGTGGAAAGTAGTCTAGAGATTTCTCAAAGAACTTAAAACAGAGCTACCGTTTGGCCTAGCAATCTCATTATTGGGTGTATACTCAAAATAAATCATTCCGCAGAAAAGATACATGCACTTTCATGCTCATCGCTGTACTATTCACAGTAACAAAGACATGGAATTAACCCAGTTGCCTACCAATGGTAGACTGGATTAAGAAAATGTGTTACATGTTCACCATTGAATACTACACAGCCACAGAAAAATAATACAGTCATGTAAAAAGAATACAGTCAGGTTCTTCGCAGCAACGGGAATGCAGTTGGAGGTCATATCCTAAGTGAATTAACACAGAAACAGAAAACAAAATACTGCATGTTCTCATTTACAAGTGGTAGCTAAACATTGAGCACATATGCACATAAAGATGGGAACAGTAGATACTGTGGAATACTAGAGGGTGAAGAGAGGAGGTGTGAATTTAGAAACTACCTATCGGATACTATGTTCTCTACCAAAGTGACAGGATCCATATTCCAAACCTCAGCATCTTGAAATACTCTCATGTAAAAAATCTGCACATGTGCTCCCTGTACCTAAAATAAAAGTTGAAATTAAAAATAATAGTGTTTAAATTTGACAAAACTAACTCAAACTATATATATATATATAGCTTGAATACATATAAAAATGCATGTATATTTCTACTATATAATGAG
Organism: Hylobates moloch; assembly: GCF_009828535.3. Taxonomy (NCBI): domain Eukaryota; kingdom Metazoa; phylum Chordata; class Mammalia; order Primates; family Hylobatidae; genus Hylobates; species Hylobates moloch. Next base: position 197,100 of record NW_026652305.1, read on the forward strand.
TTTATTGAGAGGAGAAAATAATTTTTTAAAATTTACCTTTATATTATCACATATGTGGTTCAGGAAAAAAAATTTTTGACTGACGTTCTAACTGTAAATGCTGCTATGCATCTTATAGTTTCTGTACTTCTTTTGTAGTCAAATACTTTGTATACTTATAATATAAAAGGATATAAAACTTGCCTTTCTTTAGAGAAGAAAAAATTAATTTCATTTTCAGAGATAATAAAATACTGACATAGGAGAGCTTTAAATGACTATATGTATGTGTATAGTAATCTGCTTGTAGTTGAAAAAGTACAGTTATTTTATGAGGCATCATTAACTTTAATGGTAGTTTTTCTGCACATATCAAGTCTCTGCCCATTTATTGTACTGAAAATTCTTATTATAAAATTAGTATAAATAATTTCACACACAGTGCTCCAGTTATCTTTTTGTAAGAGCATATTTTAGTTAAGTTTGAATGCCTAGGCAACGAGACAATAATTAGGATGCCAAATATAAAATCAGTCATCTTTATCCAGAACTGGTCTCTTTGCTGATTTTAAGATTAAGTCATGAACACATTATTACATGTATCCTGGCATACAAATCTGAAGACAAGTGATTTATCCCAAGTCAAGTGTTTTTAACTCCTCTTACTGGAATTCTTTCTCAAAACAGGTATAAAACATGGTGGTGTGCCTGTTGGCCAATTACTGTAACTTCAAACCTACTTGACTTTGCCTCTAGATACCCAAGACCAAAATGTTCTTTACAAAATTGTCAGTTTGAGGTAGAAAATATGTATTTTTTCCTTCCTAGGAGGTAAGTGAAATGGGCTTAGTAAATATGTTTTTAAAATGTAATGTGCCAAATACAAGAATAAAGTAAAATGAGATGAGTATATGGTAATGATGGATGAAACATGGTGATAAACATTTGTATGGCAAAATAGCTAAATAAAATACCCAAATCACAGGCACTGTAAAAAGTGGAATAGTTAAATCATAAGAAGGATAAAGGTAATTCTCATTCATTTTTATACATATATCATATCCAGAAAACATTCTTGTCACCTGTTGGGAAGGTACAAGAAAAATATTTTAAGAGTGAAAATACACAATATGGATTATTATGGTCTCATTAAAATATATAAATGAGGGGCCAGGTGTGGTGGCTGGCACCTGTAATCCCAGCACTTTGGGAGGTCAAGGCAGGTGGATCACCTGAGGCCGGGAGTTCAAGGCCAAAAAGGAACCTACTAACATGATGAAACCCCGTCTCTACTAAAAATACAAAAATTAGCTGGGCATGGAGGCACATGCCTTTAATCCCACCTACTCGGGAGAGCCAAAATTGTGCCAGTGCACTCCAGCCTGGGAAATAGAGTGAGACTCCTCAAAAAAAGAAAATATATATATGTGTGTGTGTGTGTGTGTGTGTGTGTGTCTGTGTGTGTGTGTGTGTATGTACGTATAAGGGCTGTCATGACATTTTCAGCTTAAAGGGAATTGGGAAGGGTATAATTTATCATTGTATTTATTCTGTCTCCTCTTTAATACTTAAAAGTCCCAAATTATTATTTTATGTGTTTCAGGGTCCTCATTTGAAGAAGCTCATGGATTGGATGCTGTTAAGACTGTGCCTCAGCTCTCCACAATTCCCAGACATTGTGTTCCATATTTTTAATTCTACATTTCTAGAAAGGTAAATGTGAATGTCCAAGATGAAACAGTCATTTGTAAGTGGAAGGCTGGGTCCAAACGCAGGGATCTGACAGGAAGCCATCATTGTGTAAAAAGCAGACATTTCCACCAAAGAAATACTGGGCTCTCAAACAGATACTGGTGTCTTATTCTGGCTACTTCTGCAATTTCACCTTGAATCATTGTCACCCTATACCACTATGCTACAGACATTTTGTCTCCCAGCCTCTTGACTATACCAAACTATGGTTTCAAATGTCAGTTCCTTTCACTTACTTCTTCTAACTGGCATGAGCCTCCCTTTACTTCTTGCAGAATTTACCTTAGGAGTCTCCTCTGCTTGCATGCCAAGTTTAAATTACTATGTTGAAACTGGCATTCTCTCCATGTGTATTCGGTCAAATAATCCTTTAACCATCTCTGCAAATAATTTATTGCAATCTATGACATCCTTTATTCTTTTTTGATACTTTTTAAAAATTTGCCATTAGAATTTAACTTCCAGGGAGACAAAATACTTTTCGTCTTCATACCTGTTATATCGCTAGTGAATAGCACAGTAATCAATACATTTGTAAACAAATAAATTTAAATATTTCAATAGTAAAGGCAGATTTGAATTTATGATTCCTTATTTTTTCTCTCTCCATTTCACAATTTTAGAATATAAAGAATTATCAGTTATGTTAAGCTATTAAGTGTAATTGGTAAATATATATAAGTTATTGATGTAAAAAATGAGAAAAATCATATACTATTAGCATTATTTGGAGTTAATGTCGCTATCTGGAAATCTTCATGCTCCTAACAACACTGATTTTTAAATTTTTATACAACACCTAAGAAATATAGTAAGATGCTAAGTGTGTATGGAGTGAAATCAAACTGTAGTTTAAATCTTAACTTGACACTTTCTATTTATGTTGCTTGATATCTCAGTGCCTCAGTTTCTGTAATATGAGAAGATAAAAATGGTACCTATGAAATCGATTTTTATGACATTAAGTAAAAAATATAAAACGCTTACAGCATCAAAAATATATTGTCTATAATTATGTTTTCTTCATAAGATTAGAATCTTCACTAATCATTTGTTTACCTCTCTCAAAATGAAACACACAGAAAACTACCCAGCTTCTTCTTAGTAAATTGCTTGGAAATGTTATAATCCAATGAGAGAATGTACTATATTTTATTGTAACAGATTCCAGAGCAACTGTGAAAATATTTGCACTGAAATTTGCACCATACTTAATCTAAATCAATTGTAATTACAGTAGTGATTTATTTTGTAAATCATGGATTTTTTTCTGTAATACAATTTCAAATTTTAATTCTCTTTTTCATCTGCTTTACAATAAACAATAAACTTCTCTTCAGCTTGAACACACACAAAATACTGCTTTTTAACAGTATGTGATTGTCTTTTTTATTTATGCCCACAGCGAAAAAGATGAATTTGCTGTTTAAACTATATGACATATCTTCAACAGTTACTGGCAATAATTGTCATTCTACAGCAGAAGTCTCACTTTTATTTTTGCTAAAGGCAGAATATGTCTCTTTTATGTCTAAAACAGAGAGGATGGAAATAATTTATCTATATAACCATTTGAATCCTGGGGAAAATATTTAAAAAACTATGTTTAGGAATTCAGTGTCTCATTTTCTTAAATGTAAGTTTTATCTTAAATTTAAGTTTATTATAATAGTGGGATGTGTGATTCAAATGATTTGCTAACTTAAGAAAAATCATTTATGGTTTTACATAATTGGTGTTAAATTCTGTTTGAAAAAGGAATTCAGCAGATTTCACATTTTAAATAGATTATAAAGATCAACAGAGATGTTAAATATACATAGATGAGAGCAGTGAAGCTAAGATTAAAGCTTAAGCTATTTTCTTGAGGTCCCAGATGTGGTCCCTAACAGAACTACTACTTATTGAACCCAAGACTGTTGATTACCAATATTATAATTTCATGACACTGGGTATAAGATTTATTACACCAAGTAAAATATGTTTTTAAATTTGCAATTGTATTTTTTGAGTTTCAGCTGTGCTATTACATGTGCCATTTTCCTACAGATGCTTGAGACCATTATAGAGATAACATTAAGATACCCAAAATTTTTTAATTTATAAAAAAAGTAAGAATATAAATCAAAATAATAATTTGTATTTTGTTTTAAGTGTGAAAGCACTTAAAACACATTATTGAAATAAAACCAGATAATTACAAGATCATACATTTGAAGAATCGACTGACCCTTGTCTACCTTCTACCTTTTCTTCTTTTTATTACCAAGTGGTAACAAATCACAATTTTATCTTCACCAGATCCAAAACAGAACTCAGGTTATATTAGTCCATTCTAACACTGCTATATAAAACTACTCGAGACTGGGTTATGTATTAAGAAAAGAGGTTTAATTGACTCACAGTTCTGCAGGCTGTACAGGAAGCACGGCTGGGAGTCCTCAGGAATTTTACAATCATGGTGGAAGGCAAAGGGGAAGTAAACACGTCTTCACATATTGGAGAAGGAGAGAGAAGGGGGAAGTGCAACACAGTTTTAAACCATCAGATCTCCTAAGAACTCGCTCACTATCACAACAAAAGCAAGAGAAAAATCCCCACTCATGATCCAATCACCTCCCACTAGATCCCTCTTCCAACACTGGGAATTACAATTCAACCTGAGATTTGGGTGAGGACACAGAGCCAAACTATATCATACACCTTTGCACATCAATCCTCCTGTCATGACTACCCATTTATATTTTTCTTACTTTGATAATTCATTTCTAATTCTATATCCTCTGTGAAGGCTTTCTTACTTCCCTAATTAAGTTGAAGCCCCTGTCTTCTAGTTCTCCATCACAGTTGTCACTAGTCCACTAAACAGGTCCCCAGACTCTGGATGGGGCAGGTTCTACGTCTATCGCGTTCATTAATTTACTGTTAATAACTCCTTAGTGCAGTTGTTGGCATGTGGTAAGCATTTAATCAACATAATACACTGAATGCAGCCAGCATATATTTTTTCTATAATAATATATCATAGCTGTAGATGGGTAGACAGTTTAACTTTCAATAGACCTGTGTCAGATAGTCACATTAGTTGGGACCACTCAGTAAGGTTGTTTCATCTTCATGAGCTTCAGTTTTATACTTTTTTAAGAAATAAAGGATGTAATGGTTAATAACACTTATCTGGCAATTTGTATTGAAGACTAAATAAACTAATATAAGAAGCATGCTTACATAAAGTCTGGTACTTAGTAAGTACTTAATAAATGGTATTTGTTATTGCGCTTGTGATATAACATTATTATGTGTTTTTAAAATTATTTTTATTGGAGGATAAATTCCTGGATACCCAGAATCTAACCACCTAATATATAAGTATTCAATAAATATTTATTGCATTAATATTTATTAAGTTTGTTCAAATATTAACAAGTAAACTATAAAATATGTCTAAATAAATTATAAAATGATAGAAGATGAAATTTATTAATTATAGAATTGTACTCATTTGCTCCATAGTTGTCTATTTTGTTAATGCTAGAAATTTGAATATACATTTAGTGAGGTAATGTATGTAATATAGTTTGTCTCTGTGTCCTCACTCAAATCTCATCTCAAACTGTAATCCCCATGTGTCAAGGGAGGGACCAGGTGGATGTAATTGAATCATGGAGTGGTTTCCTCCATGCTCTTCTCGTGATAGTGAGTTTTCATGAGATCTGATGGTTTTATAAGGGGCTCTTCCCCCTTTGCTCTGGTTCTCTCATCTGCCCCCGTGTAAGACATGTCTGCTTCCCGTTCCGCCATGATTGTGAGTTTCCTGATGCCTCTTCAGCCATGTGGAACTGTAAGTAATTAAACCTCTTTTCCTTATATATTACCCTGTCTTGGGCAATTCTTTATAGCAGTGTGAATATGGACTAATACAATGTCTAACTATGACAATGTACTAAATAAATATTTTATGAGAGTGTGTGAAAAAAAAACTAAGCAGGTAATGAAACAGGGATACTGATCAATTCCTCTTCACAGAAAGTAAGTATACATGTTGATGAAATTACTGAAAACGGAATTCAAGACAACGGAAAATAAGCAAAGTCAAGTAAAAATACGTATTTAATCATTAATATGGTTTTTTATATCAGGCAAGATTGTATTGCCTTCTTGCTATTTCAATTTTCTTACTCTATTTTTCTTTCTACTGCTATTGCCTGCTTCCAATTTGTTACTAGGTTAAGTGTTGAAAACTCACAGCTTTCCACTCTGGAGGTGATAGACTGAGTTAGAAGTAGGTAGCAGATTACTTGGAAAAATAAAGTGGATGATTTTGAGTAAGAGAGCTTTCGAAGGACTGTACTTATCACACATCACTGAAGGGCTGCTAAAAAGTACATGCATGAAAAGAACACTAGGAGTCCAGCAAAAAATTGAAAGAATGAGAAGTTTTGCAAAGTTCCTGGACCATTGTATGTGTTTCTCAACTTACACATAGCTCAGGCCTATAGGCTTGAGGTATTAAGCATAAAATAACCTTTTCAGAAATTACTTTTCAGTAAGCTATGAATATGCTTAGGAATTCAGGCAAAAGTGAAAACAAAGAAGAGAAAGAAAGAAGAAAGGAAAGAAGGAAGGAAGGAAGGGATACAGAGAGGAAGGGATAGAGGGGAAAACATGGAAAGAACATCAGAGACATCAGAGGACAAACACCATGAAAAAAATTTTACTCTTTGATTAAAGAAAGGGTAATTGTCTACTTATTTTTTTATTTTTACTTTTTATTATACTTTAAGTTTTAGGGTACATGTGCACAACATGCAGGTTTGTTACTTATAAAAGCAAAACAATAATGAAACCAAAACAGGAAAACAAAACTGAAAAATTGTTTTGCAACAACAAAGTATACCATTTCAAAATGGTATAAAATCCAAGACATGGAAAGAAACAAGAATATATAAAGTTTATTAGTCCATTTTCACACTGCTACAAAGCCATACCTGTGACTGGATAATTTATAAAGAGTTTTAATTGACTCACAGTACTGCATGGATGGGGAGGCTTCAGGAAACTTACAATCATGGCAGAAGGGAAAGAGGAGGCAAGGCACCTTCTTCTCAAGGTCACAGGAAGGAAAATGAACACAGGAGAAACTACTAAACACTTATAAAACCATCAGCTCTCGTGAGAACTCACTCAATATCATGAGAATTGCATGGGGGAAACCGTCCCAGTTATCCAATTACCACCATCTGGTCTCTCCATTGACAAGTGGGTATTATGGGGATTATAATTCAAGATGAGTTTTGGGTGGTGACACAGAGCCTAACCACATCAAACATATATGCAGGGAAAAAGTCACTGGAAACTGACTCCAGGTGGGCACAGATGTTGAATTTTATCTGACCAAGACTTCAATGAAACTATGAGAAATATGTTCAAATAAAAAAAGAAAATATGTGGAAATAATTAAATGAAAATATGTTAATAATGAGTGAAAAAGCAGAAACTCTCACCAGAGAAATATAAACTATAAGAAATAATCAAATGGGGGGCTGGGCGTGGTGGCTCACGCTTGTAATCCCAGCACTTTGGGAGGCCGAGGCGGGCAGATCACGAGGTCAGGAGATCGAGACCACGGTGAAACCCCGTCTCTACTAAAAATACAAAAAATTAGCCGAGTAGCTGGGACTACAGGCGCCCACCACAATAAAAAAACCAGTGGCGGATGCATACCGAGATCAGTGGTCGGCCATCATCTAAACAGAAGACAGGCGAGATCCGTAAAAAAAACAAGGAGGAAGAAAAGATTAATCAAAGGAAAATAAACAGAATCTCAGAGAACTGTGGGATAATAGCAAACATTCACATGTCTGAGTAAAGGCAATCTAAGGACAAAAGAAAGAAAACCGGGCAGAAAAGTATCTGCTTGAATCATGGCTATCAATTTTCCAATTTGGGGGAAAATATTGGCTTATAGATACAAGAAGTACAGTAAATATCTAATAAAATAAGACCACATGTGGACACAGCATAACAACATTGCTTAAATGGAAAACTAAAGAGAAAATATGGGATGCAGAAAGAGAAAAGTGACACTATATTTATATATATATATTTATTAAAATTATACAATATATACAAATATATATGTTTATTACAATTAATGAAAATAATAGCTGATTTCTCATCAGAAATAATAGCAGCCAGAAAATAGTAAAACATCATATTTAAATATTCAACCATAAAAACCTGTCAACAAAAAATTCTTTATTGAGTATAACTGCTCAAAAATGAAAGAAAAACAAAGATATTTCTAGACAAACCACGAGTTTATATTATATACCTTTATTTCAAAGTCTTAGAACTGTTTAAAGTAAAATAAAAGAAACGAATATGCCTAATGATATTGTCCCATTTAATATAAAATATTTTGAAAAATTTAGGAGAAATAAATATGCCTAACGTTATTATGCTTAATTTTACATAAAACTAAATGTAGTGTTCTGTGCTTAAATTGTTATAATTTCAATTTCATTAATTTATAGCGTATAGTTTATATACATTAATTTAAAATCTATCTCTTTTAGAAAACAAATAATTTTAAGCATATGCTAATAAGCAAATATCTACAAGTTTCCTCCTTTTGTCTAACACCCTTATCTTTGTAGATAAGTCAATTTTATTGTGTTTTTGAAATAATTTTATTTGAATGAACAAGCTACAGTTCCTTTCACAAACATAATTTTATTAACTCTTTGCAGACAATCAGGTGAAATTTCAAAATTGTATGATATGGTTTGGCACAAAACTCATCTTGAATTGTAGCTCCCATAATTCTCACATGTCATGGGAGGGACCCAGTGGGAGATAATTGAATCATGGAGGTGGGTCTTTCCTGTGCTGTTCTCATGATAGTGAATAAATTTCACAAGATATGATGGTTTTATAAAGGAGAGTTCCCCTGCACACGCCCTCTGGCCTGCTGCCATGTAAGATGTGACGCTGCTCCTCATTCGTCTTCACCTGTAATTGAGAGGCCTCCCCATCCATGTGAAACTGTGAGTCAATTAAAACTCTTTCCTTCACAAATTACTCAGCCTTGGGCATGTCTTTATTAGCAGTGTGAGAACAGACTAATACATTGTGTTTTTAAGAAAGCACAATGTCATGTTTTGGGCTAAATTGTATCCCCAAAATTTATTTGTCCAAGTCCAAACCCCTAGAATGTGACTGTATTTGCAGATAGGTAAATGAGGTAAAATGAATGGACACTAATCAATACGACCGATGTCTTTATAAGAGGAGATCAGAACATTGAAAACAGAGACCAAGGAATGGCCATGTGAAGGAGAAGGCAGCCATCTGTAAGCCAAAAAGAAGGCCTCAAAAGAAACCAAACTCGCCCACATCTTGATCTTGGACTTCTAATCTTCAAAACTATACAAAAATAAGTTTTGTTATTTGAGCCACACAGTCTGTAATATTTGTTATGGCAGCCCTAGCAAACTAAGCTTATTTTTCTTCTGGTTAAAGCTAATTAGTCAACACAGATGGTCATCCTAAGTACAAGTGAATTTAGGATGATGTGTGACAAATGGTGCTGCTAAATCCTCTTACTTGAAGGCTAGTTATTATTCATTTTGAGAGCATGTATATAATGATTTTAATTTAGCTACCAATATAAAAAGTGAGATTTTCTGTCTTTGCAATTTCTTCATGGATTTTCTGTAATACACATTACATTCTAGTTTAATGCTCATTCAATAATAAAATTACGTTCCCTCTTTTTACCTTTTTGGGCACTTTTTCTGGGTTAAGAAGACATTGTGTTTCCTATTACATTTCCCCCAAAGACTCAAGAAGCATCACATGGTTACGTTTGCTGTTAGAAGCTTTTGTGCCTCTTTTGTCACCAAGGCATGCCTAGACTGGTCCATTGTTCACAAAAGGAAGATAAAAAATAGGTGGAGAAGAGCCTCTGTGGCCAGGTGCACCTGCAGAAATCATCTCCTTTAGCCACCCCTATTCTCCCCCTAAAGCATGAGCAAGATTGGCTAAGATCAGCAGAATCCACAGGCATTCCTAGCCTAGATCAGCTAACATTCAGCCAACCATGATCATAAGAAATGCATACTGTTATATACTTATGAAGTTTTTGGTTATTTATTTTACACTGTGGCAAAAGATAACAGAAGGAGGTAATAGAAGATTCAGGGTTCAAATACTATCTCTCTTCTTACTTATTGGCTATTTAACCTTCAGCAAGCTTCTTAAATTCTTGAGGTTCCTCGTGCATGTCATATGCATAATACTTAATTCAAGAGCATTAAATGAGAAGAGCATACAGTTGTTGCATACTAAGGACATAATCTATGCCAAATGCAGCAGTGGTAAAAAATATAAAAATATTTCAGATACTAAATATTCAGTGTTTTTATTTGCCAAAGAACTTTCTTATTTGTTTGTTTGTTTGTTTTTTCATTTATTTCATCATTGTTTCATACACCTACTATGAAAGATATAGTTCCTACCATGTGTCAGGCTATGTCCCTTGCACTGGGAATAAATCAATAAGTAAAATAGCCTCAATATCTGTTCTTATGTAGCTTATAGTTTACATAAGAATAATATGAATTGTTGTAATAAAGATAATAGCTTCTAAGATTGATAACTCATCTAAGTATAATGGGAAGATAGTAAGATCTTATTTTTTTGTCACTTGGAAGTATGTATTACAGTTTAGTAGAAGAGATAGACCACAAACAAATGATAATATGAACATGCATACATACTTGCAGCAAGTATTACAAAAATAACATTTTTATAAGTGATATAAAATTTTTAACAGTGAGATAGTCTAGGATGAAAGTATTAGAGATTTAACAAAGGAACGTTATTGAATTAAACTAAGCATGGATAATTTCATACAGAGAAAATGGCCTTAGGGACTTTGCATATGCTAATGCTTATACCTGGAATCCACATGATATTCTTCTCTCTGGTTAGTTATCTCTTACTCTGTGACATAGAAAATGGCAAATACAATAGACCAGCTTGGAATAGTCTATTGTTTACTGGAAATTCTCAGTGGATATTTTTAAGTATATATATCTGAACTATGGAAATGACAAATACTTTTGCCCTGGTGTCCAAATTGTTGACTATTTTATATCAAGACATATGGCACCCACAGAGCTAACTAAATGTGCTATGTATTTTTTGTTTTTTGTTGTTGTTGTCGTTGTTGTTGTTGTTGTTTGTTTGAAGGGGAGGGTAGAAGCAAGGGTAAATCACTTTTTCCACAGAGGTGGCTGTGACTAAATACAAAGAAAAGGAAACATAAAATCTGAATTCCCTGCTTCTTTTGAGGAAATCTATACAAGCAGAGTAGAATAGTCAAAAAAATGCTGCATAGTATAACAAGGTTCACTATGTGTGATTGAATTATTTGGAAAAAAATCCAAAATTGTGATGTAATCTAATAATATATTTTATCTTTAAATCTCTGAAGGGATTAAAAGTTTCTCTTTTGCGAGTTTCTCTAAATCATTATTTTACTAATTTGGTTTGTATTGAAATAGTTATAATTGGGCCATTCCCAAAGTTAATCACCTCACATAAAAATCCTTGTTTATGAAGAGCAGAGAAATGACTTTGTAATTTAGAAGCATATACTTAAGATATCTAAGTCCTATTAAAAAGAGAACAATGAAATGGAAGCTATTAAAATTATGCTAGAAAAGTAACTTTGTAAACAACATTAGATCTTTTTATTGAAGTTGCTTGCTTTAAACTGTATTATGGCTTCTGAGATGTGCTCTACCATTGCAAATTCAGAGATTATATAGTTCTTACCACATTTCAGACGTCACAAACCAGAACAAAAGCATTACCCCTGCTATACACAGTAATCTTTAATTAATGGACTGGTATTCCAATTGCAAAATAATAAATCCATATCCTTTGCATCCTGGAACTATTATATGCGTGATATGAAGGAGCAGTATCCCAGATACTTCTTTGTTAATTGAGATCTGGTTTATTTACCTTTCTCTAATTCTTCATTGCTCATATTTCTTTGAATAGGTTACTCTAGTTTGTAGTCTCTAAACTCTAAATACATGAACCAAGGCTTTAGAGAGTGACCAAAATCATGAGTTGTCAAAGAAATAGGACTAGAGTTGAGGAAATACTGTTGACAGTGAAATTTTTCAATATCGACGCATTTATGCATGTATGCATACACCACACGTTAGAATAAAATGAAGCATTACACTGATTCCATGTATTTATTCCAATATATGTCTAAAAATTAGCATTCGAATACAAGTTGAGTATCCCTAATCTGAAAATCCAAAATCTGAAATATTCCAATATCTAGAACTTTGGGTGCTGACATGATGCTCAAATAAAATGCTTGTTGGAATATTTCAGATTGTGGATTTTCAAGATAGGAATGCTGAACCAGAAAGTACAAGGCAAATATTCCAAAATCTTAAAAATCCAAAATTGGAAATATTTATGGTCCCAAGCATTTCAGATAAAGAATATTCAATCTGTATTATTTCTTTCAGCACAAAAAAAGAAAAAAAAATTATTATACTATTGTCAAAGCAAAAATTGCACATGGCAAAGTTAAACAGGCTAAAAAAAATTTATTCAAGTTATAGAAGTGGTTTCATTGTCTGGAGTGAAACCCAAGGTTCGTTGTCTCACAGCCACAGAAAACTAGGACAGAGACACACAAAGAGTGAGGTTCAGAGTGAAAGATTAATAGGCAAAAGAAAGAGATGTGTATCTTAAAGTGATAGTAGAGTTTGAAATTATGTTTGCTAAAGTCAACGGACAATTGAAAGGGAAATCAGGGCCAACAGGTAGGAAAAAGGTTGTCTTGTCCTTGTGATAGTTTACTGAGAATGATGGTTTCCAGCTTCATCCATGTCCCTACAAAGGACATGAACTCATCATTTTTTATGGCTGCATAGTATTCCATGGTGTATATATGCCACATTTTCTTAATCCAGACTATCGTTGTTGGACATTTGGGTTAGTTCCAAGTCTTTGCTATTGTGAATAGTGCCACAATAAACATACGTGTGCATGTGTCTTTATAGCAGCATGATTTATAGTCCTTTGGGTATATACCCAGTAATGGGATGGCTGGGTCAAATGGTATTTCTAGTTCGAGATCCCTGAGGAATCGCCACACTGACCTCCACAATGGTTGAACTAGTTTACAGTGCCACCAACAGTGTAAAGGTGTTCCTATTTCTCCACATCCTCTCCAGCACCTATTGTTTCCTGACTTTTTAATGATCGCCATTCTAACTGGTGTGTGTATCTCATTGTGGTTTTGATTTGCATTTCTCTGATGGCCAGTGATGATGAGCATTTTTTCATGTGATTTTTGGCTGCATAAATGTCTTCTTTTGAGAAGTGTCTGTTCATGTCATTCGCCCACTTTTTGATGGGGTTGTTTGTTTTTTTCTTGTAAATTTGTTTGAGTTCATTGTAGATTCTGGATATTAGCCCTTTGTCAGATGAGTAGGTTGCAAAAATTTTCTCCCATTCTGTAGGTTGCCTGTTCACTCTGACGGTAGTTTATTTTGCTGTGCAGAAGCTCTTTAGTTTAATTAGATCCCATTTGTCAATTTTGACTTTTGTTGCCATTCCTTTTGGTGTTTTAGACATGAAGTCCTTGCCCATGCCTATGTCCTGAATGGTATTGCCTAGGTTTTCTTCTAGGGTTTTTATGGTTTTAGCATGTTCTCACTCATAGGTGGGAATTGAACAATGAGAACACATGGACACAGGAAGGGGAACATCACACTCCGGGGAGGGGGAGGGTAGATTAGAGTATACCTAATGTAATGGATTAATGGGTGAGCAACCATGTAACAAACCTGCACATTGTGCACATGTACCCTAAAACTTAAAGTATAATAATAATAAAATAAATAAAAAAAGAAATTATGAAGACCAGAAAAAAAAAAAAAAGAAAAAGGTTGTCTTAAGTTTAGTCAAATTTAGGGAAACTTTAAGGCCCATTTGTTAACTATGTTTATGCGGTTTTAGGAAGCTTAATAGGTTAACTGCTTTTTTTGTACTAGGTACAGAACATCTACAACTCAAGAGGTTATGACATATTATACTGAATTTCCTACTAAATAAATGACTATATATTTGCAAATTTCTCATGATCCCACACCTGAAAACAGTATTCATTGTTCCAAGTTTTATTTGCCCTTAGAAAAAACACTTACGGTTTTTCTTTCCTTTTTAAGATATTTATTTATTTATTTATTTTCTTGTCAAATTTTTTTTATTATACTTTAAGTTCTAGGGTACATGTGCACAACGTGCAGGTTTGTTACATACGTATACATGTGCCGTGTTGGTGTGCTGCCTTAAATCCGTGCCATGGTGGTTTGCCGCACAAATCATCCCATCATCTAGGTATTAGGCTCAGCATCCATTAGTTATTCTTTTTGATGCTCTCCCTCCTCCCACTCTTCTACCCTCCAACAGGCCCCAGTGTGTGTTGTTCCCCTCCGTGTCCATGTGTTCTCATCATTTAGCTCCCACTTATAAGTGAGAACATGCAGTATTTGGTTTTCTGTTCCTGCATTAGTTTGCTGAGGATAATGGCTTCCAGCTCCATCCATGTTTCTGTAAAAGACATGATCTCATTCCTTTTTATGGCAAGGGAGTATTCTATGGTGCATATGCACCACATTTTCTTTGTTCAGTCTATCGTTGATGGGCATTTAGGTTGATTCCATGTCTTTGCTATTGTGAATAGTGCTGCAGTGAACATACGTGTTAATGTATCTTTATAATAGAAGACTTTCTATTCCTTTGGGTATATGTCCAGTAATGGGATTGTTGGGTCAAATGTTTTTTTCTGCCTCTAGGTCTTTGAGGAATTGTCATAGTGTCTTCCACAATGGCTGAACTAATTTACACTCCCACCAACAGTGGAAAAGTGTTGCTTTTGCTCCACAACCTTGCCAGCGTCTGTTCTTTTTTGACTTTTTGATAATAGCCATTCTGAATGATGTGAGATGGTAGCTCATTGTGGTTTTGATTTGCATTTCTCTAATGATCAGTGATGTTGAGCTCTTTTTCGTGTTTGTTGCCTGCATGTATGTCTTCTTTTGATAAGTGTCTATTCATGTCCTTTGCCAATGTTTTAATAGGTTTTTTTTTTCTTGTACATTTAAGTTCCTTGTACATGCTGGATCTTAGACCTTTGTCAGATGGATAGATTGCAAAAATTTTCTCCCATTTGGTAGGTTTTCTATTCACTCTGATGATTGCTTCTTTTCCTGTGCAGAAACTCTTTGGTTTAATAAGATCCACTTTGCTCATTTTTGCTTTTGTTGCAATTGCTTTTGGCACTTTTGTCGTGAAATTTTTGCCTGTGCCTATGTCCTGAACGGTATTGCCTAGATTTTTCTCCTTGGGTTTTTATAGTTTTGGGTTTTACATTTAAGTCTTTAATCCTTCTTGAGTTGATTTTTGTATATAGTGTAAGTAAGTGGTCTGGTTTTAATTTTCTGCATATGACTAGTCAGTTCTCCCAGCATCGTTTATTAAACAATGAATCCTTTCCCTATTGCTTGTTTTTGTCAGGTTTGTTGAAGATCTGTTGGTTGTAGGTGTGTGGTCTTATTTCTGGGTTCTCTATTCTGTTCCATTGGTCCATGAGCCTGTTTCTGCACCCGTACTATACTGTTTTAGGTTTTAGTTACTGTAGCCTTATAGTATAGTTTGAAGTCAGAAAGTGTGATGCCTATGGCTTTTTTTTTTTTTTTTTTTTCTTAGGATTGTCTTGGTGGTTATACAAGCTCTTTTTCGGTTCCCTATGAGTTTCAAAATAGTTTTCTTTTTCTAATTCTGTGAAGAATGTCAATGGTAGTTTAATGAGAATATCATGGAATCTATAAATTGCTTTGGGCTGTATATTGCCATTTTCACGATGTTGATTCTTCCTATGCATGAGAATGGAATGATTTTCCATTTGTTTGTGTCATCTGTAATTTTTTTGAGCAGTGGTTTGTAGTTCTTCTTGAAGAGATCCTAAAAATATGGAATGTTTCATGAATTTAGCATCATCCTTGCACAGGAGACATGCTAATCTTCTTTATATTGTTCCAGTTTTAGTATATATACTGCTGAACTGAACATTATAAAAGTTTTTCTACAAACAATGCCACATATATAAGTAGACATAAAATTCTATCTTGCATAGCCACATTTTCAAGATGATACTATTTATTAATCATATGCTATCTTTTCCTACAACCAGTGTGTTTTCTTTTAGTGAAAAGTATTTAAAAAATGGGACTTTAAGGCTATAGTTGTAGGACACAATTGTATTTGCTTCTTAATTTTTCAGTATGATAGTTGAACTTATTTGTATGTGTTTATACAGTCATGAGCAGTATAACAATGACAGACCATATAAATGATGGTGGTCCCATAAGATTACAATAGAGCTAAAAAATTCCTGTCACCTAGTGATGTCATAGCCATCTAAATGTAATAGAGCAATGCATTCCTCACATATTTGTGGTGATGTTGGTGTAAACAATCCTACTACACTGCCAATTGTACAAAAGTATAGCTTGTACAATCACATACAGTATATAGTATGTGATAATGTCACGAGATCCTTGGGGTGTTGCTTCTCCAGCCAGAAACCTCCGTGGCCAGTGGTGCCTTTGCCTGAGTTTTGCTAGGGCCTGTTTGGCTCATTTCACCCATTCAGCCTGGCAGGCTGTGTTCAGCTCATCCTACTGGCCTGGATGCCACACCTGCCAAGGCTGAGACAGGTGCGGAGCAAGGAGCGGTTTGTGAGTGACCAATTGTGTGGTCCAGCCACTGTGCATAGCCAGGCATGTCCGCTTCAGTGCAGAGGGCAGCTCCAGGCACCAGCATAGGTGTCAGTTCCCTGTGAGGCTGTGACTGGGCCAGGCATACCGCAAGCAGCCTCCATGGCTGGCACTGGGGAATGTGGTGGCACCCAAAAGCTGGGAGATTCCAGGAACCACAGAGTCCAAAAGAGGGTGTCACAACCTTGGGTCAGGGAAATGCAAGGTCTGGGCTCCTCAAAGGGCCACAGCTCTTCTCTCCTTCTCTCTTCACTCCTTCTTATTACCTGCAACATGGCAAGCAAGGGATGTGTTTCAGCTCTGTTTGTGGTACAGCTCTTTCAGCCCTGCCATTTGCTGAGTCCCATTTCCAGGAGGAATGAGATACGTGAACGAGTGTAGGGTAGGCAAGGCAAAGAGGCGCTTTATTGACGGAACAGCTCAGAGGAGACTGACAGTGGGTAGCTCCTCTCTGCAGGCAGGTCATCTCAGTGAGTGTCCACCCCTCAGCAGAGGGGAGACCCACAGTGGGTAGCTCCTCTTCACAGGCAGGTCCTCCCAACATCCCTTCAGCTCTGGGCAGACTAGGCAGAGAGGAGACCCACAGTGGATAGGTCCTCTCCACAGGCAGGACATCCTAACTTCTGTTCAGCTCTCAGCAGAGAGAGGTTTGATGGGCTTCAGAGGGGAGGAAGTGTGTGCTGATTGGTCCATGGACAGCCATGGGTGGGCCTGGAAAAGCACCATATGTTCTCACTCCAGTCCATGGAACTGGCAGCCCGTACGAGGCCCGAAGGTGGGGCTTCACTGGGAAACCACCCCTTTCCACCCAGGAGCCTGTCAGCCTCCTGCTGCCATCAGCGTGCCATCCACAGAGTCCAGGCTGTTAAGGCCAAGGGATGCCTGCAGGTCCATGCTGAGCCACCCTTAGTACCACCCTCAGCCTCTCTCCTGTGCTGTCAGGGCCCAAAGTCTAGAGGGGGCCAGGGAAGTAGACAGCTGGCATGTCAGCACCACTCTGAGCACAGACACACCTGGATGAGTTGCAACAGTGTCTGAGCTCAGCATCAACTTTGCTCCAAAATCAAAGTGGAGGACAGGAGTAGGGGGAGTCCAGGCAGCGGGGGCAGGCCTTTCTGAGCCTGCAGGGATGGGGCCTTCCCAGAGAGCACAGGGATGCCCGGGTCTGCAGCTGTGGCTGGACAGCTGCTTCCATCAATACTGATAATAATTGACTATGTTACTGGTTTATGTATTTACTATATTATACTTTTCATCATCATTTTGAAGTGTACTCTTTCTACCTATAAAAAAGTTTACTGTAAAATAGTTTGCTGTGTTGTGTTGGCAGAAGCCTCATATATATCGTTTATGGTGTAACTTGATTGTTTCATTTTCTCTTGTGCCTTGTTTAATCTTTTGTTGTTTTGTTCCTCATGATCCACAGGCATACAAAATCCATGACTAATGTTGTCAATAGGTGGTGTTGTCAATAGTGATTGACTGGGAAACAAAATTATAAGTGATTAAGGAATACAAAGGTGGAAAATCATGGGTGGTTATTGCTCTACAGTCTCATTTTGTCATAGCTACAATCATGAAGAACAGGAACAAAGTGATAGAAGGTGTTTAAGAATCTGCTTGATTAGGTCAGGAGTTCGAGACCAGCCTGACCAACATGGTGAAACCCCATCTCTACTGAAAGTACAAAAATTAGCCAGGCATGGTGGCGTGTGCCTATAATCTCAGCTAATCAGGAGGCTGAGGCAGGAAAATTGCTTGAATCTGGGAGGTGGAAGTTGCAATGAGCAGAGATTGAGCCACTGCACTCCAGCCTGGACAACAGAGCAAGACTTTGTCTCAAAAAAACAAAACAAAACAAAACAAAACAACAGAATCTGCTTGATTGAACGCAAAGAAGCTTACAAAACTTTGAGAATGACTTAGATTAGATATGGAGAAACTTCTCACGACCTGGATTTAAAAGCAGACACAGAAGTGTATCCTTCTCAGTATTATGAAAATCACAGCCAACGCAAAAAGTTTGTTTGCAACATTGAAAGAAAAGATTGAACCTATTTCACAGGTTCTAGCTTAGATGCAATTCTGGCTTTGATGCAAGCTTACTTATATATATTATTTTAAATTTTATTATTACTATTTTATTTATTTGAGACAGGTTCTCACTCTATCATCCAGGCTGGATTACAGTGTCACAAACATGACTCCCTGTAGCCTTGACCTCCTGGGATCAAGTGATCCTCCCACCTCAGCCTCCCAATATTCTTGATTCTGGTTTCTTTGGATTTCTCTTGCTATATCTCCAGCTCAACAATGTAGCTGAAAATAATTGTTAAGATATATCTTATGAAACATGTTAAAATATAAGATAACTGCTATCCTAGAACTTATCTTCAGACATCTGGTCTATCATATTTTCAGAAACTGACAACCTGCTTTGATGTAAAACAGTGTTCTATTTTATTAGGACCAAAATATTTTACTCACTCCATTATATTTCTGGTCCTAAGAACCAATTAATGGAATCAAAACTAATTTGGAAACGTAAATTGATTTATGTGACTTCACTATACATATTCGTTTTGGTGGGGAGAAAAAGATGCCATCACAAACATAACTCAAGGCAAAGATTTTGACTATAATTCAAGATAAGGGAAAAATTTTAAAATGCTTTCTTTACATGCTGTGTTTTTTCCTTGAAAGAGTTTCTGTTAATGACATATATTAAAAACTAATATATATTTCTACATTTATATTGTACATTTAATAAAATGTACAAATAAACCACTAACTTCAGATAATACATTATCTCATAATCTTTTATGCATTTGGCTTATGAAAGTATTAGATTTTGCATTGTTTTGCTGAAATAGAGACATTCTGACTTTATCGGGTCATTTTCATAATTTTTTGGTAATTGTATAATTAAGAAAAGGCACATTCCAAAATGTAGCTCTTTATGTTATGTAAAATATAAAAAAATGCTAAGTGATCACCATAGTAGTTTAAAAAAGAGTAAAGCTATAAATGAAGCTGTTATACATATGCTTGTTATAAATATCCTACAAATAAATAAAATAAATAACAGCACTTATGAAGAAATTAAAATTTAAGCAGATGTTACTGAAAACATACTTGAGGTGTTTACATTAAAATGTTTGCAAAAACCAAAACAGAATGCAAATGGTTTCTCATTTATAAAATGCCTTTTACATACTTTTTTCTTAAACTGGGACTGTAAGTTAATCAGACAACACACAGTCCACATTTCTAGATACACAATTTAAAAAATGACTTTTCATTATTAGAAATCAAACAAATATACTATACTACACTTTAAAAGCTTTTACAATCTTTAAGCCATTTTCAGGCTTTACCAAGACATCTCCACTGCCTAATTTGTTTAGGGTAAATATTTCTGCTAAAAAATTGAATACTTTCCTTCAAATCAGTTCTGTGCTGTCTACAGATTATTATACATTCCTAAAACAAAAACATTTTGAAATGCATGTAAACATTATCATACTTCTTAAAGTGATCTTCAAAGTGCTAATTCTTGTCCTGGTCTAGGTGATCCTGTGTTCCCCGCACTGTGTTCGATTTCCTATATTGACAATTTCCAGGTTTACGTGGTGAAGAAAACTCCATTTCTCTTTTCCTTATACATTTGATATTCATGCGATATCACCTAGATATTAATCTGTTCCTTCGTAACTGTAATATATAGCTACCATCATTCTGGTTAGTTCTTAGGAAAGTACAGACTATAAATAAGATGATCTGATTTTCAGTAAAGCTCTCTTCTTCCCTTGTATGCTTTGATGTATTTCTTGCCACTCTGTTGCATGAGCTTTGATTTCTTTTTCATCGTTTTTTTCATCAAAATCTCTGCTATGAGATTTTTGTATCATCATCATTTTTTGGGGGGAACCTCTCTTCTTTTTCTGTTGTTTTTCTTTTTCAAAATTGGTGTCATTGCCTGACACTTTTAATTCATCTTTGTTTACTGCAGTTTCACTCTCAATAACCCCATCTGCTTGATTCTGTAGATCCTATTTCACTGGAACAATGGCATGAGCACTTATATATATATATATATATATTTTTTTTTTATTTATTTAGCAGTTTTCTTAGATACTTAGGATTCTATTTCCAACCTCTTCTTTGATCTGTTCTTGTCAGTATCAACTTGCCTATTTTATTCTGATTATTTTTCTGCAGTGCAGATAAGTTGATCTTTCTCAAACATCTGCCATTGCCTGCCTTGAAAATTTAATCAATTCTGCATTGAGGAGTCTTCTGTGATACTATCTTCTTTCTCTACCATTCGCACTTTTTGGTTTACAATCGCATAGGAAAGTTTCTCAAGTATAGTTATACATATTCATATTTCTCATCTTCAAAGTCAATAGATTGTGATGATATGATTGTTTAGATTTCCATAAATTCTGTATACTTGCAATGTCCTAATTTATTACTACAATCCATTTCAACCATCCTCTTCAACAACAGTGAGTGGCAAATGTCAATTGAAGAGCTGAAGCTACATGAGCAATCTCATAGGAAAGCTTCATAAAATTTCTAAGGATACCAAGTTTGAAACAAAAGATTTGCTTCTGAACTTTGGTTCATTTTTATTTTGGGGGGAGATTATATAATTTTTTTTACTGAAGTACTCCATGACATTTATCTTAACATACGTTGTTGAGCATCTAAGGATTTTAATCCCAGCCATACAAGATAATTATAGAATTCTATTCTTCAAACTGGGTAGCTAAAAGGGGCTTCATTGTGAAAGTTAATCATCTCTTATCAGCTATAGTATTAGAATATTATCACTTAGTATGCTAAGTAGATTGTTGTTATATTGGGGCTCAAATTCAGCTAAATTAAAGAGCAAAATATTATATACTTATATTTTGATTTTGATGAAAAAGTAATACACAAATCTGTCTTATAGACATTAGGATCTGGTCTCCTCTTTAGCACATTGATATAACCAAGAACATGGAAAAACTGAATAGATAACCATAAATTTCAGCATACATTGAGTAAAAACTAAAAATTATGTCTTTCTTATTGACTTTCAGAACTATCAAAGCACTGCTAAAGTTTATGGCTCAAGGACTTGCTATATCGTCAAATTCATTCTATGTTTTCAGGACTGTTCATCAGTTAAAGTAGTGAAAGCTTTGGCTGTCCTCATGAATATCACTTTATTTCATCATTTTCTTGGATAGTATTTTGTAACAGACTTGATAATTTTTAAAAACTTTCTTTTACAGTTCTTTCTTTTTATCTTTAGAAATAATATTTTGCTAATGATGCCACACAGATCTTGCCTACATTTTCTAATATTCTTTAGCTGGTTTTTCTCAGTCTTCTGGTCAGGGTGTCTGACGGTGGCATGTTTGGACATGAACCTCATGAAGGAGGTGAAGAAGTCGTTCCTACTGACATTGTATTGGAACTGCTTCCTGACCATGGCATCTTCCTTTTCTTTTCATTCTTACCCCTCTTGCTGCATGATCCTGCGCACAGCTGCTGCTGCTCCCAGCATGCCAACCTGGTGGGATGTACCTCTGACTGCGTGGTGCTGCTGTTGCCATTTCTAGCTCACCTATTTCTCTTTTAATTCTAACTTTTATTTTAGGTTCAGGGATACACGTGCAGGTTTATTATATGGGTAAACTTGTGTCACAGGGGTTTATTATACAGATTATTTTGTCACCCAGCCTAGTACTGGCTGTACTAAGCCTAGTACACAATAATTATTTTTTGATCCTCTCCCTCCTCCCATCCTCCACCCTCAAGTAGGACCCAGTGTCTATTGTTCCCCTCCATGTGTCCATGTGCTCTCATCATTTAGCTCCCACTTACAAGTGTAGCTCACCCATTTCTAACATTCAGCTCAGGACCTTATTGTAAATGTTTGATTTGTGCCACAGCAGTGTTTCTCAAAATATCCCATGTAAGTATCTTTGTCTCCTCAGATGCTCCCTAAATATGCAAATTTCAAGAAGTCAGACCAATTGGATCTGAATCACTTAGAGTTGGGTCTGCAATGTAAAAGTTTAATAGGACTTTGATAAAAAGCGTGAGGTATGCTGTACTTGTGAGTGAAAACATACTATGATCAGTCAAACTGATCATTGCGTTTAATGAGCAATGTGAGGCAGTTAAGCTGCTGAGAAGAGAGGGGAACGTGAACTTGAGGCACAGAACAGAAAAGTACTGCACTCTTGTCTAAGTAATTTAGTTATGCACCTATTCAACAAATGTTTATCAAGTCCCTATTACATTTTAGACACAGCTCAAGGACCCAGGTATCTTACCATATGTGCTAGTGAATAAAATGAAAAGATTAGTTCTCTTCATGGAACATGGAGTGAGCCTGAGGATTGAGAAGATTAAGCAAATAATTTTACAATTTCCTTCAAGTAGCTTGGTGAGTTGCACAGCAACATTTCTATCTATCTGTCTGTCTGTCTATCTATCTATCTATCTATCTATCTATCTATCTATCTATCTATCTATCATCTATCATCTATCTATCATCTATCTATCTATGTAACTGTTTTACCTAAGTATAAACTTCTGCTCCAAAACAAGAGAACTAGCCAATATCTAAGGGTTGCTGTCCACACCATCATTTCCCAAGGGAAACAGCAACATTGAAAACTAAAATTTTTAGCTACAATGACTCAAACAGTTTTTCTAGGAGATGTCTGAAGTACAACCATAATGCTCTTTACGCAACTGAGATCACTATGTGTTGCTGTTAACCCAGGAATGGCAATAAACACAGAACACCAGCCAGGAGTTAAACCTGCCCTGGTGACTGTGAGAGCCCGCCAGTGCAACAGGTCAAGGGCAAAGGAAAAATCATGGCTTTTTTATTGTTCAGTGCTCCATTATCTATACTTTCAAAACTGTGTTCAGTTGTATTGAGGTACTATTGATGTACAATAAAGTGTACAGTTTTACAATGATGTCTGTAAGCGTGAAACCACCACCACAATCAAAATTATGAAAATTTCCATCAATCCCAAATGTTTCCTCATGTTTCTTTGAAACTCATCTTCCCTTCGTTCTATCTCCAGATAGCAATATATATATATAATCTAAGTGTCACTGTATACTAGTTTGCATTTTCAAATATTTAATGCAAATAGAATCACACAGCCTGGCTTTCAAAAAAAGCGCAGCATAATGATTTTGAGAATTGTCCACGTTGTATGTATCAATAGTTGATTTATTTTGTTTTGGTGAAAAAAGCACCATGAAAATATGGGTTTCTCAGTTCCACACAACATAAAATATAGCTTTAACCAAAGTTTTTGGGGTTTAGGACATTACTGCTAACTGTGAGAACAACGTTTTACGGCAGAAGTCTAGAACTTCCTCAGTTTACGTAGCTGAATAGTTTGTATTGCTCTGTACTATTTTTTCTTCTAAAGTTTCTCATATTTTGTTAAAATGTATCTTTAACTCCAGAAGATTAATTTGGGAATTTTAATTTTTGATCTTTTGCTTCTGTCATCTTCAAACTAATGCTTTCCTTCACCTTCTTAAACAGATGTGGTATACATTTAATAGCTTTCTTAATGTTTTGGCTACTACCTCTACAATCTCCATTATTTTTGAATCTGTTTCCAATAATAGATTTCCTTACCATGAGTTGAATATACTGATGTTTTCACATGTCCGCTAATTTTTTTAATCAGATGCCAAACATTACGTATTCTGCATGGTTGAATGCTGAATACTCAGTATCCTTTTAAATATTGTAGAACTTTGTTGTGGAATTTGGTTATGTGAATAGGAAATGCTTGATCCTTAAGAGGTTTGCTTTCAAGCTTTGCAGATACAACAAAGTCTAGGGCTACCTCCGTGCCACTACTAAGGCAATATCGTTTTCAGAACTTCACTTGATGCTTCTCGTGTAGGAGATATTTCTACTCTGACTTATAAGTACCTGAATTATTTGCAGGTCTTCTTGAGCTCTGAGGATTTCTCTACGTGCTCCTTTTTTAGTGGTTGTTTCCCTGGCTCTGTTTCTTTTCATCCATGACCTGTTCACTATTCAGCTAAAGACTTGAGAGGAACTCTCTTTGGATCTCCAGAGTTCTCTCTGCAGTTTTCTCCCCTTTGGTACTCTAGCATGCGATCTCTGGATGTCTGGGCTTATTGAGCTCTGAACTTCGTGTTCTCAACTCTGGGGAACCTCTGGCCTTTTCTAGTGTTTCTACTCTGCATCAGTGTTACTGCTGCCTGTAATCTCTCTGCAATCGGTTAGCGCAACCAATTCTGTGGTTCATCCCAGGTACTTCCATTCTCTCAGGAGTTAATGTCCTGTATTATCTATTGTCCACTATGTGAAAACTCTTGTTTTACATGTTTTGTCTAGTTTGTTGGTTATTTAAGATGAGGTGATAAATATACTCTATTTTACTACATCATGGAGAGAGGTAGAATTCTCAACATTATGTTTGAAAATTAATTTGTTAAAATTTCTCCTCTGTTTAGTGAAATGGACTTTACAAGAAAGAAAACATTTCACACATACATTCCTACTTCAAAAAATTTAAACACAGAGATTTTAGTAATGGCTGAATTTATTAAAACATCAGTTTATATTCATCAGTTAAACTTCATGAGATTTGTTAGCAAATTCAACCAAATAGCCCTTTAGACAGATGATAATAAACAAATGACAGTTATATATAATATAAATGAATTTCATAATGTTGAACCAAAAAGCTACGTACAAAAGAATTTATATTGTGTGAGTCCATGTGTGCAAATATCAAAAACATGCAAGAGTAATCTATGACATTAGAAGGTATAATCACAGTTAATTTGTACACACACACACAAATGTGATGATCATACAAGAAGAAACTTCTTGGGTGCTGGTAATGTATTTATTGATATACCTTGGAAATATTTTCTCCAGTTATTTTTAGCTTATGTGGATTTGCTATATTTTAGTTATATGAGAAATTTTCATTTGTAGCTAGTAAAATTTATAAATATTATATCTTTTTTCTATTTTAGCATTGAATCCTTCTAAAGTATTTTAGATTCAATTTTTTTATAATTGTATTTAAATATTTGCTCCATCATAGCAAAAATCTGTGCTCCAACAACATATGTTTTGAAAGCAGGAGTGAGATATCCTTTCTATTACATGTTTTTTGTTTTGTTTTGTTTTGTTTTGCCTATAGAAAGCAGCTACATGGTTCAAAACCATTTTTTACATCTTAATTTTATAGAAAAATTCTTGCTTTCTTGCCCAGACTGGAATGCCTCAGTCTACCAATTCAGATGCTTATCTCCTATGGAAACACCTTCAAAAACACACCCAGAAATAGTTTATCAGCTATCTGAGCAGCCCTTAGCCCAGTCAAGTTGACATACAAAGTTAACCATCACAGTGATAAATTAAATGCTTCTGGAGCATTTTACATTGTGTAAACATACAGATATATATGAGGTGATACTGTATACATACAGTATGTGGATGTGTATATACAGATCTGCATATATATTATATAGACAAACATACAGATACTACATACATAATATATATATTATTGCCTCATGTGTTATGCTAGTTATGAGTTATGCTAGTTTCCCAGTTTCATTAAATAGTTCTATTGTACTCTTTGTCTATTTTATTGTATTAGATGACTTTCAGGAAGGATGGTACGTTACTGTGTTAGTTTTAACTAAATATCTAATCAGTTTAAATGAACTTGATTTTACAAAATTATCTTCATTGCTTATAAATACATGTACTTATGAAAAACCAAAATCCACTTTTAAAAGTTTTTCTTCATCAAAAAATGATCTAAAAAAGGATGGAAATCCAGGAGATAAAAGAAGAAAATTTACAAAGAATCCCAATGTCTTCTTGAAGGTACAATATGAGTTTTTTTAATCAAAAGGCCCTAATTCAAGTTTTGTGAAGTGTTACATGAGGCTTTAGCTGTATGATTTCTGATGAAGTCAGTGATCCTCATGGACTATAATGGGAATCACACAGCTACAACCCCAGGAATCACTTTGCACATTCAGTTATGTCTATAAAACTGTTTAGGCAATTTAGATATTATTTTGCTTCAGTAATAAGAAATAATATAGTGTTTTTAAAAGCTTTTAGTCTCCATCAAAAAGCACAGACAAACAGTTTAATATAATTTTAAAGAAAGAAATGATCAACATAATTAAATGTTTTGAAAGTGTTTTGGCACTACTTAATTTCATATCATGTAATAAAATGAAGAAATGTAGTACAATGACATCAACATTTAAATGAGAACGCAGCATCTACCATGAATACTGATCTGGTGACTCCAGCGTCAAAGTACTTTTGGAATTTTATTATTTTCATCATTTGTCATCTTTTCCATGCAAATAACAGTGATCATAAAACAATGGTACATTCCCTTAGAAAATTTAGAGGAGAAAAAGAGAAAAAATAAATCCTGTGTTTAAAATTTATTCATTTATAAATAAAAAATTGGGCAAGTTCAGTATCTAATTTATCAAATATCTTTTACTCGTTTTCAATTTTACTGTATTTCTTTCTTTTTATTTTCTCACAACACACACATATGCTCACACCCAAGCACCTATGCACACACATGAATGACTGTGAAGATACCCAAAAACTTTTATTTCTATATATTTTGGTAGCTAAGAGGGTTTTTCTAAAGCCAGATTGCTCAAAAGGAAATCTATCCCAGACCACTTTATACGTAAGTAGGCATCAATAACAGCCTAACCTCTTTGTATCTCAATTTTCTCTAATCTGTAAAATAGGGATACAATTTGATCTAAATTGTAGCATTATTATGAAGAATATATATGTTAACGTGTGGAACAGAGCTTTTACATATTATAAGATCTCTAAATACAAGCTAATACATTTAGATTATTTACATCCACATTTCAACTAGACATTTTACATTATGCATACTTTGCCTAAGGGTAGTGGTAAGGTATTTAAAAATTTGGACATTAATCATAAGCATCAAACATTGTGCTTGACATTATATTGTGCATTCTGTAAGTGTGCTATAAATTTGTATATATTAATATGCTTATTTTTACAGATGAGGAAACAAGTGCATAGTAGTTAAGTGTGTTATCGAAGGTCATGAACTTAGTTACTGGTAGAGCCATAAATCAGACTTTGATTTTCTGGCAGCATATTAATTCATGCCAAAACAATGTTGTATATGTTGGATAGGTGCTGTATAATAGCTCTGAACAAAGATAACAAGGTCCCTTCTCTGACACTTCTCATGTTATAGCAAGAAGTGAGAAAAAGCAAATATGTTAATAAATACAAAAGAATTTTAACAATGATAATTTTCCAAAGAAAATAAAATGAGATAATTTAGAAGAAATAAATAGATAAAGAAGGTTATTTTAGATTAGAGTTATCAGGAAAAAGCTGTTAGCAGAGTTAACGTCTGAAATGAGAAGTTAATGATGAGAGGGACTTTCCAGTCGATCTAGGGGTGAGAGTGCAGGGTCAGGTTTCAAGACAATGAGAACTATAAGAATAAAGGCCTTGGTGAGAGAAATAGTGGGATTTAAGGATGCCAGCTTGAGTGAGTGAGTGAATACTAGAGAAGATTATTGGGAGCCCGGTGGAGTGGCTCAGGCTTATAATCCCAGCACTTTAGCAGGCTGAGGTGGAAGGATTGCTTCAACCCAGGAGTTCAAGACCAATCTGGGCAACATAGGGAGACCCATCTCTACAGGAAATTAACAACAACAACAAAACAGATTATTGGGAAGGGAAAGAAAATGACTGGGAATTGAATCAACTATAATAAGTTGATTTTGGACAAGTTAAGTATGCAATGTCTGAATAGATTATTTAAATGGAAACATTGGATTGGGAATTGAAATATACGTGTGATGCATAAGAGCAAAGTTATCTTTGAATGTATGATGTTAATTTCACTGACGGCATTGAATGAGGGAACTCATACAAAGAAGTGTAGGTGGAGAAAAGAAGAGGGCACTGGGTCAAGCTTTGGGGTACTCTAAATTTTAACAATAATTTTTTCAAATGATCCAGCAAAATAGATAAGAGATGAGGCAGTTGGATCTAGACAGAAAACAGATCATATTTTCATAAAAGCTAAATGAAACTTTTTTTTCTCAAAGAGATAAGAGAGATCATGCCTACAAGAGGCAGTTAAATGGTCAAGGATGATGAACGTAGAAGGTAGTTTACAACATGGATTTTAGTGGAATGATGTGGTAAGAGGTCTGATTTCTCTGGATTAAGGGAGGACAAGGAAGTAGGAAATTAGAAGGTATTGTTTGGAACAACTCTTCCAACAGGTATTCTAGAACAGGAGCAGAGACTCGCTTTAGTGGCAAGTAAAGAAAGGTTATGCATTAAATGTGAAAACATATTAATAAAAGTAATAGACCATGTTAGCTAATAAAAATGATCAAATAGAGAAAGTTAATTTGATGACGCTGGAGAAAGACAGTAAGTGGAAGTGCAAGATATTTCAGATGATTAGAATATATTGAATCTTGGACACAAAGAGAGGAGTTGGCCTTAGATTATTTCAGGAATGTGTTATTCACTTGAAGAGGAGGAAGAGAGTGATAGTCTAGTTACAGTTGTCAGGCTCGTTTAGGATGTTTTCTAACACCAACCACCAATTATCTGAGACAGCAAGTAGGTGCCCTATGAATAATTAATAGTTGAATTCTGACACTATAATTGGAGTTAGAATCAGACTCTACAAGTCAGTATCAGAAGAGTACCCCCACTTCAGAGGCCAATCACAAGTCCAGGTCATTTATACTTCTGACTGCCTAGCTATAAAATGAAGGTTCTTGCAATCTCCTCCTCAGCTCCCATAATTTGCTAGAATGGTTCACAGAAATTAGAATAGCATTTTACTTACATTTACTGGTTTATTATAAAAGATAGTATAAAAGATACAGATGCACAGCCAGATGAAAAGTATATAGGGTGAAGGTCTGGAAGGGTCCCAGTGCGAGAACTTCTGTCCCTTTGAGTTGAGGTGCACCACCTTTCTAGAACGTGGATGCATTCACTAACTCAGAAGCACATCAAATCTTGCTGTCCAAGAATTTTTGCAGAGTATAATCTCCTGCTCTCCACATTCCTTCCCAGAATTAGTAGGTGGGGTAAAAACTTTCAGCCCTCCCTTCACTGGGTCTTTCTGGTGACCAGCCCCATTTAGGTTTTATCAACGGGCCCCACACTAAGTCACCTCAATGACAAAAATTCAGGTATGATCAAAATGGAATTCTTAGACATAACAAAAGACATTTCTATTACTCGGGAAGTTTCCAAGGTTTGGGGTGCTCTGGGCCGGGAACTAGAGGCAAAGACCAAATATATTTCCTATTAATACCATAGCTGATATATTTGCGCTATGGGATCACAGAAAAAAACATTTAATTATATCCCTGTTCTTAAGAGTAAAGTGAAGTTTTTGAATTCCTTTGGTGGGTTAGACGTTGAAGGAGGCAAGAGAACGTACAAAATATTTGTTTAGCCAACTAAGAAAGTAAACATACTCATTGAAGTGAAGCAGAATTCCTGTAAAATGTCAAGTGCCTGAGCTAAATCAAAGTATCAGATAATCAATATTACTTGAATCAGGGATGAAGATAATACTAAAAATTTCAAGTAATTGATAATTAAAGGGGCTCAGAAAATTAAAGAGAGATCTAGGACATTGGGGACAACTCCCTAGGTCCTGTCTCTCCACATCAGACATGTGCTATCTGGCCCAGAATAACAAACTGAGTCTCTAATTATGTCTGCAAATCATTTCACACAGAAAGCAGAATTTTAGGGAATGAAACATATGTATTTTATATTTCAGACAATTGTGTAGGTTATGATATTATTCAGAAAGCTCCATTTCAGAGATTCTGGGGTTTATTTAGTATAAGAAATCCTTTGGGGAGGGAGCATCTTGGTAAGTTTATTCCATAGATAATGGTCTTTTCTCCTAACAAATACTTACCTGGAAGTTCAGTTGCCAAGGGCCTGGATCTGTGCCTACTTCTCTTCCTTTTCCCTCAAAGGGGTTCCACCACCCTCCCAAAAGGAGCAAGACAAACATAGACCAACTGTTTTAACTCCTGATTTTTCAGTGCTCATCTTCAATTTGTGCACTTAGCGGTTTTTAAATGAGAGAAGTCATTAAGATTTTGCTGTTGTTTGTTTTGTAAGAGGAGTAGGGTTAATGGACTTGAAGCTTTGAAAAGGTTTATAAAATATTAGAATGGGGATAACAGAGAAAAATGCTTAGGAGGTAGTGGTCTAGCAGTGGAGTGATGAAAGCTAAAACTTAAAAAATGGTATAGTTTTTGGTAACAAAAAATTTAAGATATGAAAGTGGAAGGTAGAAGTAAAATACACAAGAATACCGCAGAAGGTTAGTGAAAATTGAGAATCTGATTGAAGAGAAAGATATATATATTCTTCAGTTAAAACTTAACTGCCATAGAGAAGTTAAAACGGCATGCGTTTACATTGAACTCTTGTAAAATATTTTGTGAGTTAAGTGTCTGAAAAGTATTGTGTTCAGTGTTATTATTCTAAAGGCATAGACCTTTTAGGGCTGAACCATGTTTTTTGCTAATGAAATCTACAAATCTACCTTTTAATGTTTATTCATAAAGTCCTAATTAATTGTCAAGTGCAATCCATCAAAACAAATTGAGATACATTTGCAGAACATTGTGCAGAATCTGACCTTCATTGAATTTTACCTAGCTAAATCTTCTTTATGCTCCTTTGAAAATTCCATCATTAAGCCAAACGTGTTTCCCAATTGGCTTGGATGTCAAGGAAAGACCTAACGTGAGGAATTGGATGTTTATATTATATATTTAATAATCAACCATCCTCTACTCAAGAGCCAACTCTGGCAGTCCTACAATTACCAAGAATTAATAGTGGGGATAACATTATTTGCTCCCCATAGAACTAGAAGATTTTCTCCCTTTTAATCAAGTAAAAAACAAACTAGATTAGAATTCGTGCATGACACATACATGCATTTCATACCTGTGACATAACCACACTATCAAAAGAATGGAAAAGAGTACGGGGCTATATGTCATAATTGGTGAAATCTTCCAATAGCAAAAAAAAGTTACGCCGGGCCTACTGAGTTAATAATAAAAATATATCAATTAAGTTGTATGACAAATACCTATCGAACTTAAGAACAGCTTAGGTAATTCTAGTAAAGCAGAAATAATTTTGACCAGTAAAGCATTCTAGATACTATTTTAAGTAGTTTGGCATTAATTGCAGATTAAAGTATGTGATAGTAAATTAGGCAGATCAGGAGATTATTAAAAACGTCCTGTTTTCCCCCAGTGCTGAATTAACCTGTAAAGTATAAACTGCATGTTTACTTGCTTCGCCTGTAAATATTCAGTATTAAGTACTGAACTAATTATTGATCAGGTATCCTAGGAAAAGAAAAATGCCTAAGACAGTAACTATTAATATATTTATATTTACATAATTTGCAATGTCCTGGGAAGAGAGACAAGTATAATATTAGCAATAGTAACATTTGTAGATCATATCACAGACTTTAACGGAAAAAAAAACAGTCATGGTGGAAGCTCAGATCACAGCAAGATCAACGCTCTTAGAGTGTTGAAGAACTATTTATTTTAGGAAATGGTACCTGTGTGTAAGATTAAACTTTGCTAGCAAAATTCCCTGAGCCAGTCAAAACATGGAGGGAGTTATACAGTCATGTGCAACACAGTGATACACTGCATATACAATGTGGTCTCATCAGATTATAATGGAGCTAAAAAATTCCTATTGCTAGTGACATAAAAGCCATCATAAAATCTACCTGAAATAGATTACTCACGTGTTTTGTGATGATGCTGGTGTACACAAACCTACTGGGCTGCCAGAGGTGTCACAATATTGTAAATACAATTATATAAAATATTTAATGCTTGATAATGATAATAAATGATTATGTTAATGGTTTGTATATTTACCATAGTTTTTATCATTATTTTACAGTGTACTCCTCTGTTTATTAAAAAAAAAAGATAACTGTAAAACTAGGCAGATTCTTCAGGAGGTATTCCAGGAGATGAGAGCTCCATGCCTGTTATTGGCCTAAAGAACTTCCAATGGGAAAAGATGTGGAGGTGGAAGACAGTGATATTGATGTCCTAACCCTGTGTACACCTCGGCTAATGCATGTGGCTGTGTCTTAGATTTCTGCAAAAAAGTTTAAAAAGTAAAAATAAAGAATAAAAAATATTAGAAATAGAAAAAAAGCTTATAGGATAAGGATATAAAAAGGGAAATATTTTCTATAGCTGTAAAAAGTGTTTGTGTTTTTAGCTAAGAGCTATTATAGGAGTCAAAAATTAAAAAATAAAAATAAAAATGTTTAGTACTTTGGAAGGCCAAGGCAGGTGGATTTCCTGAGCTCAGAAGTTCGCGACAAGCCTGGGCAACATGGTGAAACCCCATCTCTACTAAAATACAAAAAGTTAGCTGAGAGTGGCGGTGTGCACCTGTAATCTCAGCTACTCAGGAGGCTGAGGCAGAAATGCTTGCACCCAGGAGGCAGAGGTTGCAGCGAGCCTAGATCGCACCACTGCGCTCTAGCCTGGGCGACAGAGCAAGACTACATCTCCAAAAAAATAAAAATAAATAACAATGTTTTTTTAGTGTTTAATTTTTTAAGCAAAAACATTATAGTAAGCTAAGATTAATTCATCAATGAAGAAAAATTTATTTTTAAAGTATTTAGAGTAGCCTCAGTGTATAGTGTTCATAAAGTCTACAGTAGTGCCCAGTTATATCCAAGGACTTCACATTCACTCACCACTCACTCACTGACTCACCCATAGCAACTTCCAGTCCTGCAAGTTCCATTCATGGTAAGTTTCCTATACAGATGTAGCTTTAAAAAAATCTTTTATATCATATTTTTACTGTACCTTCTCTATGTTTAGATACACAAATACTTACCATTGTGTTATAGTTGTAATAGTTTGTATCTTTGTGCAATACAACATTGTGTACATTTGGTATTGGTATTCAGTACTGTAACATGCCATACACGTTTGTAGCCTAGGAGCAATAGGCTATACTCTATAGCCTAGGTGTGTAGCACCATATACCATGTAAACTTGTATAAGTACACTCTGTGATGTTCACACAGTGATGAAATTGCCTAAGGATAAGTTTCTCAGAACATATTCCTTAACACTGTTAGGCAATGCATGATTTATTTCAGGTTGAGACAATGTGAATTGATTCCCAGAGTGTACACAAAATGTTTAGGGTGATAATATTAAGAAGGTGGGTTGGGCCCATAATTTCAAGCATTATGAAATATACTCATTAAATTGTTTTATATCCATTTTAAATATCACAAGTCAGAGATAAATAAGATGCCTACTGAAAATTGTAGAATTTTGTAAGTAGTCAAAATAATGTTTCCTTCTTTTCTAGATATAATAAATATTATTTTATAAATGATATTATAAAAGCAAAGTATGCCTTAAAACATTTAATTAAATATTTACAAATGTGCTTCTCCTTAATGAAACAGTAAGATGGTGGGAAAATAGCATTCTACCATTTTTATAGTTAACACCATTAGGAGAAATGAAATGTGACTAGCAATTGCAGCAAGGCAAGGTATTAAGGGTGCAAGGCAAAGCAAAATAGGGAATTGCTCAAATGTAGAAATAACACTTCCTCATAGAAAATCAAATGTTACACTTTTTCAATATACAGAATATATTACTCTAATATAAAATAATTATATTCTTTGATTCAAATATCAGAAATAGGTATATTAAATTCTTAAGTTTAGAAACTGAAAGGAAAATTGATCCAGATAATTAATCATTTTGACACTGAAAGAAATAGAATTTTAAGGAAATATTCATTCATTAAAGGATTCAGATTCTGAAAGGTATTGATAACTGTTTAAACTAAAATGAATATCTATGAAATAGTTCCAGTGCTAGGTTGGCAATAAAAGGAAGCATTCAATAGAGCAAGATTTATCACCAGAATGAGGAAGATCATTGGCAGGAGGGCAATGGAAATATAATTGTGTTAGATGGTGTAATAATAAAAACATAATAAAAAGGTCAAAGGTTTATAGGCTCATAAAACATTTTGAAGGGTGAACAATTCATATTCTATTAGCCAGACAAGAAAAAATATGTATACGATATAGCTACTTTTCCCCATAGTTTAGGAAAATGTTCTTTGCTAACCCATGCAAAGCTTAAGAGATTTGTACGCTAGAACATTATCCTGCAAACCTATTTCTTCTCTGATAGAAATGAAGGCAACATTGTTTACCAATAGATGTTGATAAAATATAAGAAAGTCCTAGCCTACTATAATATTGTATTATAATTTTTATTCTGTATTTTTGATGCATTATCCTGACCACAATGGTGGTTAGCAAATATTTTCTTTTGTTTTATTACTAGCAGTAAAGAATTTCAGTCCTGGGGCAAATTCACATGGAAATTTATTATAAGGAAAACTCCTTTATTTAGCTAAATAATTTTAGATATTTAAGGTTAATACTAACAGTAGCATAGAAAGACTATGCACAGTGATGCAACAGGGAAAATCTATTTGGCTTCCCCACTGTCACTTACACACACACACACACACACACACACACACACACACACACACACATATAACATTACATGCTCATCTTATATACTTTATTTTGTGTCTTATATATTATATTTCATGCATTCAAAGTGACAGAATAAGTCAGTAATTAGTTCCAAGAATAATAAACTCTTAGAAAGCAATAATACAAAAAATAAATAACGAGTGAGAACTGGAAAAAAAAAAGTCATGAAAAGAAGTTCATAGAAGAAGAAACACCAATTGCCGAAAAAAAATATATATGAAGAAAGGCTAAACTTCTTTGATTATAAGGGACATAAACATCAAAATTTCTTTTCAAGTAAGATTTTACATGCTGTCCATTGGCAGAAATTCAGTCTGACAACACCAAATATTGGAGAAGATATGGATCAGTAGGATTATTTGGTCATTGTGAAGGGATAGGAAGTACTGAACACTTTAAAAACAATATTGGTACTGTTTTTCACATTGGGCACATCTGTATCAAAGGACAAGGACAATAATGTTTATAGCTTTGATCTGTTGGTGGTAGTTTAAAAACTAATTATCTGAAAACAATCAAAATGTCTGTTCATAGGAAAAATGTATACATAAGTTGTATATTCACACAATGGCATATATTACAGTAGGTGCAATTATGCAATGACATGTAAGAATCCTAGTAACTTAACCATGAGTTGCCAAAAAGAAAGTCCTGAAGTAATAACATGATATTTTATAATGTCCAATCAAAACTAATCTTATATCATTAAATCATACATATATGTATAATAAAACTATAAAAATTTAAATAGGAAAGAAATCATGGTGTCCTCAGACAGGAAAACCTCTGTGGAGATGGTAGATTGAAGAGTTAGGGAGAAAACCATGAATAGACATAAGAAACAGGTCATTTCATTATCGTTTGGTTGGAAAGTCAGTTTATTCATGCGAATCATGCTATAGTAAGTTCTTAATTGAATCGTTTGTTTACTTTTTAAAATAACAAAAGGCCATATATGGGAAAAATAAGCTTAATATAATATAATTCAGTGCATCAGGAACAAAAACAATCACCATAATAAAACCTGTGATATAAATTCATATTGTATGTATAATTAGTAGGTAAATAAATAGTGAATAGAAGAGTCAAATTTGTCGACAGTATTTTTAAGTTGTTTTAGTCTATAAAAGTAAAATGTATGAGTAGGCCTCCAAGTGTCTTGGCTCCATTTTTCTATAAATCAAATTCCTCAAACTTTCTTAACTCCACATTCTGCATATAGAAAATTGACATAATGATGTCAATTTGCATAGGTATTTGGGGAGATTAATTGCAATTATGTGTGTGAAAAAACATGGGGAAGTATATTTCTTCAATAAATACTAACATTAAAATTCCTAATGGTGGCAGACTTTCCCCTCTACTAATATTACCTGGAGATGTTCCATATTAAAATCAGATGTTTTGGATTGGCAACAGACACTATCTATTATGTAAGCTCATCTTTCTGATCATGTCCTCAGAAGAAAATCACAGACAGCCCAGTTGTTTGTAGTGAGTATCATACCACATGTGGTGTTGTGGAAGTTCTCATTTTTTACTCAACATTAATGTTCCCAATATTCACCTAAAATGTTGTATGTCTCTTTAGTTCATTCTATTTTTATTGCTATATTATAAATCATTGTATTAATATACCGAGTTATGTTTTCACTTTCCTGTCGGTCGGCATTTTGTTTGTTTTCAAGCTTTTTAATATTAATAACATTATTACCATAATAACAATTTCCTGTTAATGTCTTCTGTTCTTTATGTGCAAAACATTCTCTTGAGTGTTCACCTCGAAGAATGCAGGCCAGAATGTGTACACATATTTATCATATAATGTAACTTTTTTCCAGTTTGGTTCTGTCCATTTTGACTCCTACCAGAAATGTGTAATAGATATGATTAATTTACATTCTTTCCCTTGTGAGTTTTTCTCATATTTCTTATTTAGTAAATTGAATATGAATAAGATAGTATTGCATTATAGTCTTTATTTGCATTTTCTTGTTTAATAGTAAAGTTGAACCTTTATTTTAAAATCTGTTAGTTATAACTGTTTCACCTGTGAAATTCCTGTTCATTTTTCTACCAATTTGTCCATTGGATATGTATGCCTTCAAATTGGTTTTACAGGATTTATGAATATTACTTCTTTGTTGGTTACAGATGTTATGAATATATCTCCTAGTTATTATCTTATAGTTTTAAGGTGTCATTTTATAAAACAAAGTTTTAAATTTTAATGTAGTTAAATGTATCAATCTTTGTGTCTCGTCTAAGCAATTACTTCTTTCTTGATAAACAAATGCACCTGTATATTCTTAAATTTGTTAAGTTTACACTTGATATATAAAACAGTTATAGTTAATTTTTCACATGCAATTAGGTACAGATCTAATTTTACATTTTTCGTGTCTTTCAATAGATGGCTCATGATTTATATTCCAGTTATTCTATAGTCATTGCTTGGCTCAGTGGTCTTCCAGGACATCTTTTGTAGCAAAGTTTCATATACATAGGGGTCTGTTTCTGGCCTTTCTACAGTTTTTACTTTTTATTTTTATTATACCTTAAGTTCTAGGATACATGTGCAGAACATGCAGGTTTGTTACAGAGGTATACATGGTGGTTTGTTGCACCCATCAACCCGTCATCTACATTAGGTGTTTCTCCTAATGCTATTCCTCCCCTAGCCCCCACCCCCCGACAGGCCCCAGTATGTGATGTTCCCCTCCCAGTGTCCATTTGTTCTCACTGTTCAACTCCTACTTATGAGGGACAACATGTGGTGTTTGGTTTTCTGTTCCTGTGTTAGTTTGCTGAGAATGATGGTTTCCAGCTTCATCCATGTCCCTTCAAAGGACATGAACTCATTCTTTGTTATGGCTGCATAGTATTCTTCTGATACTTTTCCTTCAGCTTATTTTACTACTGTCCATCCCATTTATTCTTTTCATTCACTTTCCTGTATTTCTACAATACTACAATAATTTTTTCATAAAATGTTGTTAATTTTAAATTTATTTTTTCATAATTAATTGAAAACTTTATTCAATAGTATGATCATTTTAAATATTGTCTGCTTGTCTGCCAGTTGATAATAAAATTAAATACCACCATCATATTTATATTATTATATCAAATTTGTCCCCTGAGCAGAAACAAAAATATGATCGTATCTATTTTATTTCATAATTTGTTTTTTTCTGAATGATATTATTATTTCTCTACCTCTTGCATGATTTTAATGTAGACAGCTTCAAAGTCTAATAGACACTAGTAAATATTTTTAATGCCGTTCCCCCCCCCCCACACACACACACAAATATCTTCCTCCAGAAAAAATCTGTCCATCTCCTTGAATCTCAATGGATGAATCTTTGGGGCCCATGCACTTTTATCTTGTTATCATGTCCTGTTCTGTTTTTTGCTTTTGTTAAATTTGGGTTTA
This sequence comes from Hylobates moloch, assembly GCF_009828535.3. Lineage (NCBI taxonomy): Eukaryota > Metazoa > Chordata > Mammalia > Primates > Hylobatidae > Hylobates > Hylobates moloch. The sequence goes on from NW_026652305.1 coordinate 235,925, forward strand.
TCAAGGGCTCTGTGAACTTGAAAGTGTCTTTGCGAACTGCAAGATTTACTTTGCACAGCATTACCCGAAAGCAAAAATATAATATGCTTAAATATCATGGTACATGCTATGTCTATCAACCCACCCATAACAGCACTCTTAAGCCTCCTCTCTAAGTTGCTTTAAGTTATTTAGAAAAAAAAATCCTTCAATTTGTATTGCAAAGAATGGGAGTGGAGAGAGGATACAGTGCTTGTCTGCTAAGCACTCAAGTTTAGATATGCAATAGGTAGGTGAGATAATTAATTATCTGCAAAAGAGATGATATAGTAAGATAATTATGAGATTGAAATGTTATCCAGGTTAGGAAGATACTATTTAAATCAGAGCTTTATAGAGTAGTAAAAGCTTGGCAAGACCTATAATTTTCGAAAAGTAGATGTTCTTAGTCTTTTAGAGTTGGTGGGTGCTAAACTTGAGCATCTAAATTTGTACTTGGAAAGACACACTTATAGACCCTACGCCAATCATTTTAAAAATTTATTCAAATTATCCTTTTAAAGTTATTTTAATTTTTTCCAAATACTTGGAGGATTCACATTGAGTTAACCAACTATTGAGCAGAAAGAGTGTAGGGATATATTTCAGAAGATGTTAAAACATGTTTTGCTTTGTCAGGTAAAGGAAAGTTTTGCGAAAGAATAACATATTATTTATTTCTCAATTTCTTCAAAATTTTTAGCAAAAATTCTTCAAACAGGTGTCTATACAAGCTGTCTGCGATTTATTTCTCGCCTTTTATTTAATCCAAAAATACTCCATTTATCCTCCTCCTACAGCCACTCATATAAAGATGAGCAATGAGCTCGGCATGCCAAATTTAGTGGTCAATTCATCGACTAAACTTATGAGAATTGTTTAGTACATTTGATCATCCTTCCTCCTTGAAACACAGGATTACCAGGGCACCATATATTCTTATGTTTTTTTTGTTTGTTTGTTTGTTTTTACTCATGTAGTCACTCTATCTTAGATTTGTTGATAGTTTCCATCACTCTAAACTCTACCATTTGGAGATCCTTCATGAAAGACAAGTCTCTAGTTGGCTTTGGCCAATCCAGTTCTTCCTCCTTTCTCACTTGTAGTTCTCAAGAATAACTGTACAATATGCCTGAAATGCAAAATTCTGAGATGAAAAGACACTAGCTTGAAAAGCCCAAAATCTGTTTTAGTCTCTCCTAGAGTAAGATGTCCTTTAATGCTATAGCCCAGTACAGGTTGTCCCCTGGTATAAAACCCAGCGCAGATTATGCTTTTACCACCTCTCAGCTGTGGTGCAAAGTGGGGCATGTGCAGACAAAACTTCATCCACAGTGGACAGCTTTCTTAAGTCTTAGGGAGTTGGCTTACCATGAACCCTAGGCTTCTGTTGTCCCTTGCTGCCTGTCTGTGAATTAAAAAGTTGCTTTGCTTAACTTGTTATGTGAGTGTTCTGTCTCACCAGCCTCATGCAAGTGGATTGATACCTGTGCCTGGAATTTAGAGAGGTGTTTAGAGCCCTGGTATTGACACTGCCACATAGTAAAGGACTTCACATTGAGGGTTCATACTGAAGCCTGTGGTCTCTTTAAGAAATTTTAAATCTGATGCCAACAATGGTCAAATTTCTATCTACACTCATGACTTCAGAAGTCATGATTTGTACATCCCATGAACCTGCAATTTATGCAGCTTTTTCCCTCTCTGCAAAATCAATACTTTTCTTTCAGTTACTCAGATCCAAACTTTTGATTCTTCCTTGATTCTTTGTTTTCTCTCACAACCCACTTCAAGTTCATCAGCAAATTGTGTATTACTACCATTGGAATACAAAATAAAGAGGAGAGATTTATTTTAAAGAATTGTTTCACATGACTGTTGGAGATGTCTGGAATTTTACCGGCTGGAGGCACAGCAGGGAGTTGATGTTGCAGTTTGAGGCCAAAGGCAGTTGGAACAGAATTTCTTCTTTCTCAGTCTCAGTCTGAGCGGTCCTCAGTACTTTTCTCTTAAGGCCTCCATCTTATTGGATGAGTCCCACCCACATTATGGGAATGTAATGAGCTTTACTCAAAGCCTACTGATTTAAATGTTAACGTCATCTAAAAATACACTCCCAGGTGACATATAGACTTATATTTGACCAAATATCTAGATACCGTGGCCTAGCCAAAGTTGAAATATAAAGTTAACATCACATGAAGAAGGAAAGTTCATCTGCCTTTATTGAATGTCCAAATTTCAACTAGTTAGTACTACCATGGTCTGGATATACACTCATAGATTATCAGACCCATTCATGAGAAGACTAGAGGTGGTGTCACCTCTTTCCTCTCTGAAAATCATTTCACATAAGCAGCACATTTATCTGGAACACTGAGCATGAGAATTTCAGACATGGCACAGGACTTGACTTGAAGGCAGCAGAGGCTGAATATTTTTTAAGGCTGAGGGTCATTGCCTTTCCCAGAAACAAATTAAGGAAATAAAATATGCAGATTTGGATTTCTAAAGATAAACTCAGTGCTCTTTTCTAGTCATCTGCTCCATTGTTCTAGCCTTGATATGAAGATATATATTTTAAAGATGATTCCAGTTTACAAACCTTTAAGTGCTAGTTTTGGGTGACAGAATGTAAAGAGCTGTAATCATGGGAGAAATGGTTAAGTCTCTTAAAGGTGATCTCTTTACATTTTTTTTTTTTTGTCTTTTCTTAGTCACACGTTTTACTAATATCTTGGGAAACTCCTCCCTCTTTGTACCTCCTCCCAACACACACACACACACACACACACACACACGTGTACATTCAGACCTGGTGGAAAATAGATGTATATCATATTTTCATTAAGTTTGTAGGAAAGACTTTGCCTTTCCTTCCTTATTTTCTTAGTTATTATATATTGAATTTATCTTCAGTTGTGGCAGAGTAGAATTCAGGAAACTCGGGCAAATGCCACTATTTCCATCACAATGATGCAGATAATTTATAGGAATTATTAATATGAAACAATTTAGTGATGAGCTATTGATGTAGAAGTTATGGGAAACACCTGGTAAGAAGAAAAAGTAGATGCAAACGTGGAAGAATTATTTGGTTGAGAGGGAAAATGTAATATTTGCTTGTAAATTTCCTGCAACTTGAGATGAGCATAGAGGAATCCTTAAAAGCAGCAACTTGGGGGAAGATATAGTGAGAAACCTAGCCTAATTTTATACCTTTGTTCCAGGATACAGTGTGTTGAATGATAAAACACATCATTCGAATTTCTTAAAGTTCTGGTTCAAGCTTACAGCTGTAAGCACAATAACAATAAGTGTTAGCTACATTAATGAAATAAGTAGAGAAAGAATTTATGCATTTTTCAATGGCTAGATATAGACTACATATATTTTTCTTTTTTTCATCGTTGCTGATCTTTGAAACTGTAGTTCATATAATTTTAGTTTTAATTCTTTCTAGCTAATACCATAACCCTCCAGGTTCTTTCCTGTTCATAATTCTTTTGATTAGTTTTGATCTTTGGCCTTATTACTGAGCATTCTCATATAGCTAATCATATTAGCTACTTATTTAGCCTGTAAATTTCACCTAGGAGATTTGAAAAGATAACTTAAATTGAAATTCACAGTTTCCCTTTGTGGTAATTTGTGTCTACTACAAATGCAGGGGCTACATGTTATTTAATTTAGTTTTTATAATTATATACAGCACTATTTTGCTCTGAGAAGTCTCTTTTGGTTGATTTAAATCAATGTTTTAATTATTTTTCTACATTACAAGTTCCTTTAACTTTTGGTATATTAAAAACCAACAGTAAATTGAAAATTATCATAGCTAAGTTATGAGTTATAAAAATAAGCACAGAATTGCATGTCTAAATTTTAAGAATACATAAAGTTGCTTAAAAGTCATTTTTGATATGTTTTCTAATTAATCTTGCATCATGACAAATTGCTTATCAGTAATTTCTTGATTAGTTAATAACCCTCACCCAGCCGCTTCATTATATTTCGTGTGTCCACAAGGCATTTTCTTGTATCCATCTCATCTAAAATTCACTAGCAAATATTCCACCAATTTATTCTTAATATTTAAATTTAAAGGAGAATTCACCAAAGCCAAGCAAAACTAATCTTAAGAAGGCAGCAATTAAATAATTAGAATTTTTAAAATTCTCAGTGTAAAATAAATCAAATCATATAGAAATATTCAGAAGTCATTTGATAGAGTTAATTCTTCACACTCTGCTATTAAAATAATATTCCCTGACAAATCAGTTCACCTAATATTGTTAATCATAATTCAGTCTATAATGTTTTTTCCCTCAATAATAAAAAACTAGAGGTTTCCTATTAAAATAAGGAATAAACAAGATATCTGATAACACGATGTAATTTGAAATTTTTGCTGACTTTATGTTAGTGCCATAAGGTGTAAAATAAAAATGTAATGAAATTACTTGTATTGTCCTAAACTGAAGCTGTGTTTACATTCATTCTCTATGTATTTTTTTCTATTCATTTTGTATAATATTTATTGTCATGTTTATTAATCTCTTACAGGACAATGTCTAAATCTAGTGTTTTGTTTGTTTTAATTTCAGATATTTTAGTCTTTATTACAAAAAGTTCCAGTTAGTTCTTTTCTATATTTTCTATTTCTCTCATCACTGTGTTCATGCATTTCTTTAAGTACCTGTTCACAGCAATAATGGCATTTTTAATTTCTTTTTCTGCATGTTCTTTCATCTAATTTACTTCTGAGTCTGTTTCTATTTACTAATTTTTTTTCTTATTACAGATCATATTTTTTTTTGCTTCTAGGTGTATCTAGTAATTCTTTAGTGTGATGATGGACATTGTATATTCTACATTGCTAAATGTCTTGATTTTTTGTTTGTTTGTTTAAAGCAGGGATGTTCAATCTTCTGGCTTCCTTGGACCACACTGGAGGAGGATCAATTGTCTTGGGCCACACACTAAAACTAATGATGGCTGATAAGCCAAAAAATTATTTAAAAATCTCATAATGTTTTAAGAAAGTTTATGAATTTGTGTTGGGCTGCATTCAAAGCCAGTACAGGTTGGAAGAGCTTGGTTTAAAGAGTACTGGTCTTTTTTCTAGGAAGCAATTAAATATTGTACTTCAGTTTTATAAATTAAAATCTTATCTTAAAAAGCTTTATTAGGGAGGGTCTAAGCTAGCTTTTGCTCTAGAGATACTTCAGCCTCTGTACTAAGGTTTTACCTTTATTTAATCTCTAATAAATACCCTGATATTCTCTCTAGCTTGTCAGAACCTGCAAAGTTATCAGCAATTTGTGAATTCTTGAGATTAGTTAGCTCATAGCTCTCCACTCATGTTTTGCTTAGCCTATTGATTCTGTGCTCAGGCACATTTTCATACTCTACAAAGATTCAATTGTGACTGTATGCAAATTTCTGGAGCTGATTATTATTATTCATAGTTCCCTTTTCTCTGGGAAACTGCCTTGCAAATCCTATAATTGGAAATCAATTTAAATCTCATGCACTTAGTGAAAACTTTATGCTCTGCTTGGGGGTCTTTATCTCTACTAAGAATTCATAATGTGGTTCCAGACAGAAGAAACAAAGTATCATAGGAATTACCTCATTACTTTCCCTCTCTCATGAGTCATAGTCCTATGCTGGCTAGAGTTCAATGATGAAACAATTGTTTCATATATTTTGTCTAGTTTTCTCACTGTTTAAGGGCTAATTTAATTTTGTAATAGCTGAAAATTTTACAATAATTTGGGAGCAATTATGAATACCCAGAATATGTATATATGTAAATGTAAAAAATTATACATACACACACATACACATATACATTACATATTGTCACATTTCAAAAGATTGAAATCTTGCTACTTAAAGAACAGATTTTTGTGTACTTGAATTATGTAAAGTTAGTTAGAAGGATATATATTTAATCTAATATCTAGCATACGTATTTAACAGCTTTGGCAGAAGCTGAGGTTAGTAATTAACTTTTGCATCTTTATGGAGAAAATATTCTTATAAAGGTCTAGATTCTATAATATCGTAAACTAGAGTAGAGGGATTAAGTGTTGGTAACTTTTATAGTGCCTGCTGTGGCTTTCAAACACTGGACCAAGATATAGAAAGAAATGAGGAACCCTAGAGTTGGAATTTTAAATTCAACTTATTTGTGATATATCTTGAGAAAGACAGTGACATAAAATATTTTCAATATCAACATATGTCAAAAAAGTCAGAAAAAATCTCATAAATATATGAGTGAATATTAATAAATACAAACCACTTTGATTAATCTTGATCCAACCAGGTCAATACTAAAACAATAGAACTAGGAGAATGGAATGTTATGACAGACTGTGGAATCATTGGCACCATTTTTTGACTAAGCAGGAAAAAAATCCATTAACAAGTTAAAATAAAACATAGAATTAGTCCTACTCTAAATTTAGAGAACTAGATTTCTATAAATAATTTTTCATTGTTGTATTACAAAATTAATAAATTTATACTTCATAATAAATGTAGACTTAGGTTCAATTTATTTTACAATAAGGAAGAGTTTTTAATCCTGATAATGGCTATTGTAAAAAAATATAAAACCATATATTCAAGATTTGCTCAAGCTATGGACTATTGATGTTGGAACCCAAAGAAAATAACTGTGATGTTATTGAAGCTCTATTATATTGTGCTCTATTGAAGCAACCCATTTTTTTTTCAAATAACACAGGAAGGACAGTGCCTTATATATATATTTTTTTCCTTAATTGCCCCATCCTGACACCATAGGAAACAGAATTGAGGTAAATGAAAAATGGAGGAGTTTATTTCCTAACATGTTAGTGAAACAGGAGAAGGAAGTTCCCCTATCCCCCTCGCAGGGCCTGCAACAGGGGTGTGGCTTGCTTCTTTGGTGCCCGCTGCTCAAACGTTCAGGTCTTGGGGAGCGTTTTTTGGGCTCCAACCCCGCAGCAGCGTCTAGGATTGAGTGCTTACAGCTCCCGAAGACCCAGTGAGCGTGTTACAGTATGCTCTTTCAGCTGCGCCATCTGCAAGCGGTTTGTGTTCATCACCTCAATTAGATCCTCTACCGTATGGCAAAGACAGAGGGCTTTCTGTATCCCGGGTTCTTGCCCTAGAGTATTGGAAAAATCGGATTACACGTGGCCTTGGAGAATGAGTGTACGATTTTATTGCATGGTGGAAGTAGCTCTCAATGAGATGGATGGGGAGGCAGAAGGGTGATGAAGTGGGAAGGTGGACTTCTCCCAGAGTCAGGCCACCCAGCCGCCGGACTCTCTTCTGACTGCCCCTTGCTGAATTCCCCTCGGTGTCCGCGTCGTCGATGGCCTGTCAGTGTCTGCTGGTGTCTGTCGGTGTGTTCTTCTGCTCCTCTAATGCCCAGCCACTTGTGTGTGTGCCTGCTAAGGTCTCTCAGGTTTGTATGGGCACAAGATGGGGAGCATAGCGGGCCAGAGTGGTCTTGGAAAATGTAACATTTGTGCATGAAAACAGGAGTGTCTGTTCTCACTTACGTCTGTGGGCACAAGTCTGAGGGTGGAGCCCTCGCCAGGGACACTACCTTTCTCTACCCAGCACTTCCCTGCCCCGCTCCCATATCATTAGTCCTGTTCTCTTTAGGTAGGGCTTCAAAATGGCTCTAAATATAAATAGTGTCCATTAGTGATAATGACCTAAATAAATGTTTATTGTTGACAATCAAACTGGTATGCAAACCAGTTAAATACCACTATATTCCTGGGTTCCTGAAAGGAAAACTCTTTCTAGAGAAGTTCCACCCCCATTTCCCTCTATCTCCTTAACCAGAGGACATGTGACATATCTTACAATATAGGTTACGTATTTGCAGTATTGCTGATATTTTACTGTATAATTTGCTCTGTTAACACAATCTAAAATCTTTCCCTTCTGAAAGAGTGTTTATTCAGGCATATCTGGTCTGGATAAGTCAAAGATCTCTAGGAGTTAAAATAATACATCATAAGGTCTTGATTTTCATGTAGCTGTTTGGGAAGAATTTTAGCCATATTTAATGAAGACTTACAATGGGAGGGAGACAGAGCAAGACAGTGGAATAGAAGACTCCACCATTCATCATCCCAGAAAGGACATCAATTTAATAACTAACTACACAGAACAAAACACTTCCATAAGAACCAAAAATTAGGTGAGCCCTCATAGTAATTGGCTTTAACCATGTGTTGCTGAAAGAGGCACTGAAGAGATAGAAAAAACACAGTCCTGAATTGCAGATGCCACCCTCCCCCACCTCCAGATGGCAGCCTGGTTCAGGAAGTTCCTGTGGGCACTGGGGGAGGGAGAACACAGCAATTGTGAGGCATTGAAGTCAGTGCTGTCCTGTTAGAGCAGAAAAGAAAACCGGTGCAAACTCTCCTGACATCCACCGATGGGAGGAGCATTTAAACCAGGCCAGAGGGGAATTGCTAATCCCAGCAATGGAACTTGAGTTTGTGCAAACCTTGCCATCAATTGCCAAAGTCCTCCGGATCTCTAAGAAAACTGGAAAGTGAGTCTAGGCCATAAAGACTGCAACTCTTAGGTGAGTCCTAGGTCTGAACTGGGCCCAGTGATGGTGGACTGGGGAGGTACATGACCTACTCAGACATGGCTAAGGGAGTGCAGGCATCACCCCTCCCCGGACCCCTGGCTGCACAGCTTGCATCTCCAAAAGACACCCCTTCCTTCTGCTTGAGGAGAGGAGAGGAAAGGTTGGGGAGAACTTTGTCTTGCATCTTGCATACCAGCTCGATCAGAGCAGGATAGGGCACTGGTTAGACTTGGGAGTCCCTGTTCCAGTCCCTAGCTCCTGGAAAACATTTCTAGACACACTCCAGGCCAGAAGAAAACTCAATGCCTTGAAAGGAAGGACCCAGTCCTGGCAATATTTATCACCTGCTAACTGAAGAGCCCTTGGGTCCTGAACATCCAGCAATAATACTCAGGTATGGCATTAAGGACCTTGGGTGAGCCTCAGAGACTTGCTGGCTTCAGGTGAGACTCAGCATATTACCAGCTGTGGCGGCTATGGGACAAAACTCCTTCTGCTTTAAAAAAAGCAGAGGGAAAAGTAAAGGGGACTTTGCCTTGGACCTTAGGTACCAGCATGGCTACAGGGGGTTGGAAGTAGAGCATCAAATAGGCTCTTGCTGTCCCTGAATTCAGGACCTGACTCTTGTATGGCACCTTTGGAGCTTGGCTGGCCAGAGGTGAGCCCAGTGTCTTGAAGGGTGAGTCCCAGGCAGGCACAATTCACCACAAGCTGACTTAAGAGCCCTTGTGCCTAAAGAGAACATTGGCAGTAGTCCAGCAGATCTCCTCTTGGCTTGTGGTGTCAGTGGCTATGGGGTGACGCTCTTGTGCCTCTGAAAGCAAAGGAAGAATGGGAAGGACTGCATCTTGTGTGTGAGTGCCAGCTCGGTGGCAGTACAATGGAAAACTAGTAGATATCTAAGGTCTTTGGCTCTAATCACTCACTCCTAGACAGCACCTCTGGCCCCTCCCGGGCCTGGGAGAACTTGCCACCTTGAAGGGAAGGACACAGGCCTGGCTACCTTTGCCACCTGCTGATTAAAGCGCCCCAGGACGTTGAACCAATGTAGGTACTTGCTAGGGAGTGGTTACAGCAGGCCCAGGGCAAGACTCAGTGCTGTGCTAGCTTCAGGTCTCACCCTGCAGAGTTACAGTGATGATGTCCACAGCGGGTGCTCGTGTCACTCCATTCCCAGCTTTACATAGCTCAGAAAAGAGAGAGAGACTGTTTGGGAGTAGGTGATGAGAGAACACAACAGTCTCTGCCTGGTAATCAAGAGAACTCTCCAAGATTTTTTCCAAAATCATCAAGGCAGTAGCTCTATAAGTCTTCCAGAACCACAACATTACTGGGCTTTGGGTGCCACCTAAAGCAGATACAGCTTAGATCACAACACCCAAGTCCTTTCAAATATTTGGATACCCTCTACAAGAAGGATAGGCACAAACGAGCCAAGCTGGTGAAGACTACAATAAATATCAAACTCTTTAATGCCCAGACAATGAAGAACAACTACTAGGATCAACACCATTCAGGAAAACATAACCTCACCAAGTGAGCTAGAGAAGGCACCAGGTGCTATTCACGGGGAAACAGATATGTGACCTTTCAGGCAGATAATTCAAAGTAGCCGTGTAGAGGAAACTCAAAGTAATTAAAGTTAACACAGAAAAGAGATTCAGAATTCTATCAGAGAAATTTAACAAAGAGATTGATAATTAAAAATAATAAAACAAATTCTGGAGTTGTAAAATGCGATTAGCATACTGAAGAATGCATGAGAGCCTATTAAAAGCGGAATAGATCAAGCAGAAGAAAATAATAGTTTGAAGACAGCCTATTTGAAAATACACAGTAAGAGGAGACAAAACAAAAAAGTATAAAAAACCATGAAGCACACCTACAGGATCTAGAAATTCTCAAAAGGGCAAATCTAAGAGTTATTGGCCTTAAAGTGGAGGTAGAGAGAGATACGAGTAGAAAGTTTATTCAAAGCAATAATAAGAGAGAACTTCCCAAACCTAGAGAAAAATGTCAACATTCAAGTAGAAAAGGTTTAGAAGACTACCTCAAAAACATTTAATTATCAAACTGCCAAAGATCAAGGATAAAAAGAGAATCCTAAATGTAGCAAAAGAAAAGAAACAAATGACATAGAATGGAGTTCAAATACGTCTGGGAGCAGACTTTTCAGTGGAAACTTTACAGCCAGGAGAGAGTGGCAAGACATATTTAAAGTGCTGATGGAAAAAAAAAAAAAAACCCCACACACACATTTACCCTAGAATAGTATATCCAGTGAAAATACCCTTCAAACATGAAAGAGAAATAAAGACTGTCCTAGACAAAGAGCTGAGAAATGTCATCAAAACTAGACCTGTACTATAAGAAATGCTAAAGGGAGTACTTGTATCAGAGGAAAAAAAAAGAATGTTGATGAGCATAAGTAATCACCTGAAGGTACAAAATAGTAAGTACACAGAAAAACCTAGAATATTATAACACTGTAATGTAACTGTCATATGTAATGTAACTATATGCCAATAAATTGGAAAATCTAGAATAAATTGGCAGATTTTTAGTTACATACAACCTACTGAGATTGAACCAGGAAGAAATCCAAAACCTGAACAGACCAATAACAACTAATGAAATGAAAGCCATTAGTTGTTGAAAGAAGTGGTAAAAGTGGACATCCACTTTTCTTGAGAACATTACCTTGCTCACACAAGGTCCCTCTAACTGCTCCCTGTACTTGAGCTGTAGTAGTGGGCACCATACTGGGTGTACACCATTTTTTTTTTTTAGTTTGTTTTACTAAGGGATCTTCAATACTTTTTTCTTCTCATCACTGAATCCCTGGCAGAAAATGCCCAGACACCAATGAACAACACCCAAATACCAAAGAACATTCACAAGCATCAAGACCATCTAGGAAAATATGAATTCATCAAACAAACTAAACAAGGCAGCAGGGACCAATTCTGGAGAGAAGGAAATTTGAATTTTCAAATAGGTAATTCAAAACAACTGTTTTGAGGAAAGTCAAAGAAATTAAAAATAATACAGAGAAGAAATTCAGCAATCTATCTGATAAATTTAACACAAAAATTGAAATAATTTTTAAAAGTCAAGCTGAAATTCTGGAGTAGATTAATGTCGCTGGCATACTGAAGAATGAATTAATCTCTTAATGGGAGAACTGATCTAGCAGAGGAAAGAATTAGTGACCCCGAAGACAGACTATCTAAAAATACACACTTGAAAGATACAAAATGAAAAAGAATAAAAGACAATGAATCATGCCTACAAGATCTAAAAAAATTATCTGACTCATAATAGACTAATATTAGAATTTATAAAGTCTACATATAGACTAATATATATAAATATATATTAGATACCTTTATATCTAATATAGATAATAGACTCATAATAAACTCACAACTAAAGCAACATGCTGCTAGTACAAAAGCAGACACATAGTCCAATGAGACAGAATAGAGAACCCAGAAATAAGGCCACACATATACAACAATCTAATATATGACAAAATTGAAAAAAACAAGCAATGGGGAAATGCTTGCCTGTTTGATACATAGTGTTGTGATAACTGGCTAGCCATATGCACAAGATGAAACTAGACCCCTCTCACCATACACAAGAATTAACTGAAGATGGGTTAAAGATTTAAATATAAGAATAAAACTATAAAAATTCTAGAAGAAAACCTAGGGAATACCCTTCTTGACATTGGCTTTGGCAAAGAATTTATGGCTAAGTCCTCAGTAGGAATTGCAACAAAAACAAGAATTGACAAGTGGGACCTAATTAAAATAAAAAGCTTCAGCATAGCAAAATAAGCTACCAATATATTAAACAGACACCTACAGAATGGGAGAAAATATTTGCAACTACGCATCTGACAGAAGTCTAATACTGTCCAGAATCCACAAGGAACATAAATATGTCAGCAAGAAAAAAAAGTAGATAATCCAATATAAAAACAGGAAAAGAACATGAACAGACACTTCTCAAAACAAGATGTACAAGTGGCCAAAAAACATAAAAACAAGCTCAACGTCACTAATCATAAGATAAATCAAATAAAATCCACAATGAGATACCATCTCACATCAGTGAGAGTGGGGCTGATTAAAAAGTCAAAAAATAGCAGATACTGGTGAGGCTTGGAGTAAAAAGACTGCTTATACAGTCTTTGTGGGAATGCAAACTAATTCAGCCACTGTAGAAAGACGTTTGGAGATTTCTCAAATAACTTAAAATAGAATTCTTATTAGAATCAGCAATTCTACTATTGGGAATATACCCAAAGGAAAACAATTCTATCAAAAAGACACGTACACTCATATCTGTATCACAATGCCATTTACAATAGCAAACACTCAATCTAAGTGGCCTTCAAAAGTGGATTTGATAAAGAAAATGTGATTCGTATACACAGTGGAAAACAATTCATCTATAAAAATGACAAAATCAAGTCCTTTGCAGCAACATGGATGGAGCTGGAGGATCTTAAGTGAATATATGCAAGAAGAGAAAACCAAATATCACATGTTCTTATTTATAAGTGGGAGCAAATCACTGAATACACATGCACGTAAAGATGAGAACAACAGACACTGAGGACTACTAGACAGGGGGTGGAGAGAGAGGGGCATGGGCTGAAAATCATCTGTTGGTTACTGTGCTCACTACTTGGGTGAAAGGATCATTTGCACTCCAAACCTCAGCATTATACAATATACCCATATAACAAACCTCCACATGTACCCTTTAATCTAGAATAAAATGGAAATTATAAAAAAGTATTAAACTCTATGTCCCTCTCCCTTTGCTCATTTCTGCATTCTACCAAACTTCTAAGCACCTCATCCATTGAGGACTTTGATGCCAAACATGCCATAATCCCTCATGAATGACATACAAATGTAATAGATCATAAATGATGTCTCAATTCTTTCACCTTTTTCATTCCCGAGCTCTATTTTTTTACCACTTGGATATGTTTTATATGTATTTGCTTTCTCTATGTCTTTCATATTTCAACATGTTATCAGCTTTTGCCTGGACTTTCTTGGAAATTTCTCTCTTGGTTTGAAATCTGTTTTGCCCAAGATATCTTCCAAATTACAGAGATAATATTTTCGGTGTAAATCTATTTAATGCTTAAGCTCCTTTAATTAATGTCTTTTCTCTTAGGAAAATGACTGAAAATGCTATTTAAAATTGTCTAAGGAACATGCATGTTTTCCTTCTTGTTTATCTATACAGTCTTATAATTTTTACCTTTCTTCATCATCTGGACCCTGATACCACAATACCTTTGAGAACTTCTAATAAGACATGCTTTTATTTCATCACACGTATTTTCCACATGCTACTCCCCATGCCTAGACTATATCCACCATTGTATTCTACATCGTTAGCTTCTATACATCCATCTCTCAACTCAATTTTCTAATCTTCAGAAGGGCTTCCTTAACCTCTAAACTATGTTGAGCTCTTGTAGTACTGTTTACATTTCTTTTAGACTACTTAACACTGCTTGTAATTAAACAGTATATTGACTAATAATGTCTTATTACTGTCTCCATATGATAAGCTCTATGACAGCAGAAGTTGTGTTTGTTCTAGTTTACCATTTTGTGCCAAATGCTATCACATAAAAATGATTGTTAGTTATTTTAAAATTAATTCATAAATGTTACGCTTTTGAGCTGCAGTTTTCTTATCTATGATGCGTAAGTTGTAGCTAACTCAAAGCTTTCTTATGATGACTACATTTACCCAAACTACCACACTACATAACACATAGCAGCTCAAAAATATGTGTCAATTTTCCTTTCTTTCCTTTTTAATACATTATCTCTCAGTAATGACATGCATATGATGAGAAAATACTGAAATGAACATTGAATTTGAATTTATTTAAAATTGAATCCACATTTATAGATACCACCTTTTGAAGCAAGTGCTTATAATATTCTGCTATTTTGTATGCATAAGAATTCTTGTTAACATTACCCTTTTGGAATCTTAACTTTTTAGGAAAAGAAAATAGCCTCAGTTGATTCTTTACAACACATGCTGCATTAAATGTAAGATCAGAGAGATATTCTGGAAATTCATTTTGCTATAAAAATGAATAAACAACTCCAGTGTTTGAAGCGCTAAAGCTATTAAAGAAACCTCCGAAGACCTCTTGATTTTATCATCATTCAACCTTTAGAGTTAATAAGAGATGTTGTTATCAAACATCCATGAAGTTGAGAAAATATATTTTCTACATGGTTTATTGTAATGTGAAAGCCAGTATGTTGGAAAAGATAGCTTGCTGAAAATTAACTATTCTGCTTAAAATATTAACTTTTCAATTCTGAGCTCATTTTATACAAGATGACGTGAACAAATTTAAGTAGCATGAGATAAGAAATTCACACTTAATGCAAAGGTGAGAATCATGGTAAAGCATGTGCAAATTTGATGTTGTACTTTGTCTTTCTTCTAATTGAAAAAGAAGAAGAGGAAGACAAGGAGGAAGAGAAAAGAAGAAATAGCTTCATTGACCAAATGACTTTTCTTCCTACCAACTTCTGCTGTTACACATTGATTTGTATTTAAATAATTTATTCCATCATCACTTATTTATTGAGAACATACAACATGTCAAAAGCTATCCTAGAATTTAACAGTGGACAAGATGGACAAGATCCCTATCATGGTTCTAATATTTTAGATCAGGGGGATGTTTATGCTAAGCAAAGCAGCTTCTAACATGGCCCCTTCTGATATTTATGACACTGTAATCTCCCCCTACAAATTAAGTAATTTCAATTTGACCACTAGAATATCTCAAAGTAAAGATGTTATTTCTACAATAATATTTATTTAGTTTTATAAGAAACCACCAAATGCCACTTTGCATTCCTAATAGCATTGAGTTAAAGTCCCAGTTTCATATTCTCACTATCATTTGATATTGCCAGTGTTTTGAATTTTTGCCACTCAGTCTACTTTTTGATTTAATTTGTAATTCTCTGATGACCTACAATGTGAGCATCTTTTCAAACATTGATTAGTCATCCATATATCTTCTTTGATTAGGTGTCTTTGATATGCTTTGGCTCTGTGTCCCCACCCAAATCTTATCTGGAATTGTAATCCACATATGTTGACGGAGGGAGATGTTTGAATCATGGGGGCAGTTTCCACCATTCTGTTCTCATGATAGTTAGTGAGTTCTCATGAGATCTGACGGTTTTATAAGTGTTTGGAAGTTCCTCTTTTGTGTTTTCTTTCTCCGGCTGCCTTGTGAAGAAGGTGTCTACTTCTCCTTCTCCCATGATTGTAAGTTTCCTGAGGCCTCCCAGCCAGGTGGAACTGTGAGTCAATTAAACCTCTTTCCTTTATAAATACCCAGTCTCAGGGAAGTTTGTTACAGCAGTGTGAAAACGAACTAATACAGTCTGTTAAGGTCTTTGTCTTGTTAAAGTCTTTGTCCCATTTTTTAATCGAGGTGTTTGCTTTCTTATAGTTGAGGTTAAGAAATCTTTGTATGTTTTGGAATGCAGTCCTTTATCAGATGTGTATTTTCAAATATTTTTTTCCCAGTCTGTGCCTTGTCTTCTCATGATATTGGCATTGTCTTTTGCAAAGCAGAATATTTAATTTAATGAAGTCCAGCTTATCAATTAATTATTTTGTGGATTATTTCTTTGGTTTTATATATAAAACGTCTTTGCCATTCCCAAGGTCACTTAGGGTTTGTCCTATGTTATTGACTAAAAATTTTATAGCTTCTTTTTGTTTGTTTTCCATTTGGGTCTGTAATCTATTTTGAGTTAATTTTTGTGAAAGGTTTAAGGTCTGTGTCTCTATTTACTTTTTTTGCATGTAGCTGTCTAGTTGTTCCAACATCATTTGTGAAAAAGCCTATTTTTGCTCTATTGCAGGGCCTTTGCTTCTTTGTCAGTAATCAGTTGACTTATTTATTTGGTTATATTCCTGGGCTTTCTGCTCCATTGATGTATTTGTCTATTCTTTTGTCAACACCACACTGTCTTGATTACCATAGCTGTAGAGTAAGTCTTGAAATCAGTAGTGTCAGTTCTCCAACTTTATTCTTCAAAATAGTGTTGGCAATTTTGGCTCTTTTGCCCCTGCATACAAACTTCAGAATCAGTTTATCAATATTTACAAAATAACTTGCTGGGAATGGCATTAGGTCTATACATAAAGATGGGAAAAACTGACATCGTGAAAATATTGAATCTACCCATGCTTATGAAATTTCTCCTCATTTAATTAGTTCTTTGGTTTATGTAATATGAAACTTATCTTTGTTTTCCTTATTAAATTTTATACATATTTTATTAGATTCTATCTCAGTATTTTGTTTTTTGGGATGTTAACATGAACCGTAATGCATTTGAAATTGCAAATTCCATTTATTCATTGCTGGTATGTAGGAAAGTGCAATGTATATTTGTATATTAATATTGTAACCTGCGAACTTGTTATAATTATCAGTTTCAGAAAATTTTTGTCAATTATTTTGGATTTTCTACATAGATAGTCATATAATCTGCATACAAAATAGTTTTCTTTCTTCCCAAACTATATACCTTTTGTTTTCTTCTCTCGTCACAGGAAATTAGTTAAGACTTACAATATGATGTTGAAAGGAGTGGTAAAAGTGGACAGCCTTACCTTATTCCTAATCTTAAGGGAAAACACTCTAGTTTCTCACCATTAAGCTTAATGCTCCCTGTAGGTCTTTGTAGATATTCTTTATCAATTTGACCAAGTTTTTCTCTATTCTAAGTTTACTGTCAGTTCTTATTATGAATGGGTGTTGGGTTTCATCAAACGCTTTTTCTGTATTTATTGATGTGATCATGTTCTTTGCAGCAACAAACATACTCTCCATGCTTACATGATGTTCACTCTAAACTGTATGTTTGTTGCTGCAAATCCTTCGTATTTAAATATGCCATGACACTCTCCCTTGGCCTGTAAAGTTTCCACTGAAAAGTCTACTGCTATATGTAATGGGGCACCGTTGATTGTTATTTATCACTTCTCTCTTGCTGCTTTTAGCATACTGTCTTTATTCTTTCCATTTTGGATTTGATTATTAAATGCCTTGAGGCAGTCTTCTTTGGGTTATGTCTGCTTTGTATTATATAACCCTCTTATACTTGAATACTGATATCTTTTTCTAGGTTTTGGAAGTTGTCTGTTATCTCCTTTTGAATAAACTTTCTCTCTCTCCCTTTTCTCTTTGGGCAATATTTATTATGAGTCTGCAAAGTTTAATATTATCTATATTTGTCTAATATGATATATATAGACTAATATATCTATCTTTTATCTATTTTCTAATATCTATATTAGCCTAATATCTATTATCTATTATGAGTCTGCAAAATCAAAAGCAAGTTAGTTACTTCCTAGATAAAATGAGGGTATAGGCATTGGGCAAATACACCCACTCCAAATGGAAGAAAGTGGCCAAAACAAAGAAATCACAGTCCCCATGCAAGTCTGAAATCCAATAGGGCCGTCATTTAACCTTAAATTTCCAAAATAATCTCCTTTGATTCCATGTCTCATATCCAGGTCATGCTGATGCAAGAGGTGGGCTCCCATAGCGTTGGGCAGTTCTGTTCCTGTGGCTTTGCAAGGTACAGCCTCCCTCCTTGCTGCTTCCATGGCTGGCGTTGAGTGTCTGCAGCTTTCCCAGTGCATGGTGCAAGCTGGCAGGGGATCTATCATTCTGTGGTCTGGAGGATGGTGGCCCTCTTCTCACAGCTTCACTAGGCAATGTCCCAGTGGGGACTCTGTGTGGGGGCTCCAAACTCACATTTCTTGTCTCCACTGTCCTAGCAGAGGTTTGCCATGAGGGCTCTGCCCCTGCAGCAGACTTCTGCTTGCATGTCCAAGTGTTTCCATGCATCCACTGAAATCTAGGCAGAGGTTCCTAAACCTCAACCTTGTCTTCTGCACACTTGCAGGACCAGCCCCCCATGGAAGCAGCCAGGGCTTGGGGATTGCACTTTCTGATGCAATGGCCTGAGCTGTACTTTGGCCCCTTTAGCCATGGCTGGAGCTGAAGCAGCTGGGACACAGGACACCACATCCCAAGGCTGCACAGAGCAGGAGGCACCTGGGTTTGGCACAGGAAACAATTTTTCCCTCCTAGACCTCTGGGCCTGTGATAGAGAGGCTGCTGTAGAGATCTCTGACATGCCCTGGAGACATTTTCTCCATTGTCTTGGTTATCAACATCTAGTGCCTCATTACCTATGCAAATTTCTGCAGCTGGCTTTAATTTCTCCCCAGAAGATGAGTGTTTTTTATTTCATCATCAGGCTGCAAATTCTTCAAACTTGTATGCTCTGCTTCCTCTTGAACACTTTGCTGCTTATAAATTTCTTCTGTAAGATATCCTAAATCATCTGTCTTGAGTTCAAAGATCCACAAACCTCTGTGACAGGGACAAATTGCTGCCAGTCGTTTTGCTGATGCACTTCTTAACAAGTTTCTCATCTCCATCTGAGACTACCTCAGCACTGACTTTATTGTCCATATCCCTATCAGCATTTTGATCAAAGCCATTCAACAAGTCTCCAGGAAGTTCTAAACTTTGTCACATTTTCCTATCTTCTTCTGAGCCCTTCAAATGGCTCCAGCCTCTGCCAGTTACCTAGTTCCAAAGTGGCTTCCACATTTTCGGGTATCTTTATAGCAACAGTACTCTCTGTGGTACCAATTTACTGTATTAGTCTGTTTTCACCCTGCTATAAAGACATACCCAAGCCTGGGTTATTTATAAAGGAGAGAGGTCTAATTGACTCACAGTTCAGCATGGCTGTAGAAGTCTCTGGAAACTTACAATCATGGGAGAAGGGAAAGCAAACACTTCCTTCTTCACATGGTGGTAGCAAGGAGAAGACCGAGAACTGAGCAAAGGGGGAAGCCCCTTATATAACCATCAGATCTCATGAGAACTTACTATCACAGGAACAGCAAGGGGGAACTGCCCCCATTTTTCAATTACCTCCAGCCAAGTCCCTCCCATGACATGAGGGGATTATTGGAACTACAACTCAAGATGAGATTTGGGTGGGGACACATCCAAACAATATCATTTGTTGACTGTATTAATATTGTGGCTTTGTATAAATGTTATTATCATTAGACATGGAAAGGCAACACCTTTCAACACAAGCATTCTTTTACAGAGAACATAAATGAATTCATTTTCTTTTTATATTCAGCAATATATTATGCTTTAATACTTATAAAGAAATTACTCCTATCCCTGGCATTAATCAAGATGAAAATTCATTTATAATATTTTTAAAATAGGAAAAATGCATTTTTAGCTGTAATTGAAACTATAACTTGCTTAATTTTTTTAAACTTCTATTCTTCATAGCCACATTTAGAGAATTCTTCCCTTCTTTATTTCTCTATGTACCCATAGTTGTATCATCTTTTTCTCTGTGTATAGTTCACAAGTATTGAGTCGTACTAAGGATTCTAATAGTTATCTATGAGAAATACCTGCATTATTTTTTGTCTTGTCAATATCAAATGAATCATCCAAATAATTACCAGAAGAATTTAACAAAATATTTGAATATATTTTTCTATTTAATAAATGACAGAAAATCTTCAATAATACAAGACTTTTGTTATTTTAGTATCCTATCTGCTTAAATTATATGATATGCATTAACAATATCAAAATTTTTGAGTGGTTCCAAAAAATAACTCACTACTCTTTTCTTCCTGTTTGGCTTTACTTATACCATGTTCTCTACCACCATTGAACAGCTCTCCAAAATATTACTTTTGCCTAACAAAACTTAAACTCAGTTACCATTTCCTTCTGGTAGTGAGGTATTCATTAACTATCTCCCACCAAAAAAAATATTGCTTAGATATTCTTCAATCGCCTCTAGAATTCTGTGTGGAAAATTGTAGTATTTTATTCATATCAACTGTTTATAGTCAAATCATATGTCTCTATTTAGTTAAAAGTATCATGAAGTTGCTCTTATAATTCCCTATCTACACCCCATTCCTTGACAGTATGTATGAAGCATTCCTATTGGGGGAATAATTATATGGCTCTCCTTTGTTTGGAGAGAGGTTGTGAGAAATTGGGCCTTTGAGGAAGAGCAGTGCCTCTAGAAGAATTAAGGAATTTGCGGAAAATGGTAGTCCACAGGAGCCAATTAAGTATAAGAGCAGTGTAGTGGCCTGAATGTTGTACCCCACCCCCCCAAAAGTGATGTGGGTGACATAAGCCTCAGAATCTGTAAATGTGACCTCATTTAGAGAAAGGGTCTTTGCAGATGTAATTAATAATGTAAAGATAAGATGATTCTTGATTATCCAGGTGGGCCTAAGTCCGATGACAATGTCCCAATAAGGGACAAACAGAGGGGAGACACCACACACAGGGAAGAAGGCCATGTGAGGATGAAGATACATACTGATGTTATTTATGCAGCTCAAAGCTAAGAAAGACCTCAAGCCACTAGAAGCTGGAAAAAGCAAGGAAAGGTCCTTCTAGAGCCTTCTCAGAGAGCAAGACCCTGACAATACCCTGATTTCAGACTTATGGCCTCCACAAATGGGAGACAATACATTTCCATTGTTCTGAGCCACTTAGTTTGTGGTAATTTGTTACAGCAGAGCTAGGAAACCAGTACAAATTGTAAGTTAGATTTTACTTTCTAAAGATTATGATGGCAGATTTTAAAGAAGCATAAATGTAGCCAGTGAGCAAGATGGCCCTAACATTTTTCTAAGCTGACTAAATTTTAGTCAAAGCTTTCTTCTGACTCTAGTCTCCTGACTTTCCTTCTCTTAGTAGTTACTTTAAAAAACATGTAATTGTAAATGTCTTTGTCACTTTGAGATATGTCTTTTAATAAGTTTATTGTCAATTTTAAAACCCCTGTCTTTCTCAAGAACCTAGGATCCATATCTTTGAAATGTAAATATTCAGGAAAATAGTGCTCTCCTCTCCCTCTACACCCTTATCTTCCCTTTTTCTCTCAGTATCTGTATGAGGGTAGGAGCCTAACTTCGGTGGGTGGTTATAGGTGCCTTGCTCCAATTTAAGAAACGATCTCCTTTTATAAAGATATAAGAAGATTAGTTTTTCTTTGGATAAAGCCAATTCGCAAACTCAGATAGGCTAGCACCCTCCAGTACTTTTTTACTAGCTCAGTATTTAAAATACCTATTGCCCATTGTTTCAGCAGAATTGAGTTCCACCTGAATTCTGACATCTCTCCCCTGTTGCTATAGTATTGAATAAAGTCTTCCTTGCCTGTTTAACATTGTTAGATGCAATATTTGCTTTGAAACCAAGAACGGTAGTACTTTTGCTAGTGCCATATCTGACCACAAACACTTTAAGGATATTAATTGTGGGAATTCAGAATTAAAGTCCTGTCCTTAAAGAGAAAAAATTCAAATCAACCATTGGGACTTAAGTGAAATATAAAAACCGTGATATCACTTACCTGTAAGAAAACTCATTCTTTAAGATAGACCAAATCATAGCTAGAAATAAAGATAACAAAACAAGCTACAGCATCTGGAGAACATAGATGGAAACCAGTTAATATAGCTATAGAAGCCTAGGCTTGACACGTACCTGTGTTCTGTCTTGTGGCAGATAGTGGAAGCTCAGAGAGTGATAGAAAAAATGATGTGATTTGAAATTTGGATTGGATTTGCAGCAACAAACATACTCTCCATGCTTACATGATGTTCACTGTTAACTGATCTCAGCTCAAGTGGAGCTCTGCCTTCATTTATGGGCATGAAGGCAGTTGAGAATATCTCCTGTCATAAAGTCTTATCTTGCTCAAATTAAAAATCTCAAAAGGTGTCACTCTCATATGCATGCTCTGCTTTTCCTGTGGCATTTATTATACTGTAAAATTGACTCTGAACAGATTTTTTTTATATTATAAAATCCAGGCTAAGGATGTTGGGAGGAACCTAAATGCAAAATTACTTTTATTTTTTTACGAGAAATCAAAGATCTGGTAAAAAATGCAGAAGGATTATACCTTGAAAATATTAATCAATGTTTGTTTTTCATTTATTTGTTTTCTTTTGGAAAGGAAAAAAATTCATTAATTACTAGAGATTTAATTAGCTAAGAATTGTTTTTATGACCTTAGGAAGCAGAATGCAAGAGAAATTCAGAGAGTAAATAAAACCACTGATTATGGAAACAGAGTTGGTGAATAGATAATAGTTTTAGATTAGTGATTAAAATGAGATGCTCCTAGATTAAACATACCCCAGATTTGGTGAGGAGAAGCTTGAGAGATTACTATGAAAACTTTCCAGCAGGGCCTGCATAAGGGGCTATTCTGTGTTTATATATAAGTAGTATCTATACATATACACAGTATATATGTATATACTGTATTGTATATACACTGTGTATCTAAGTATATACAGATATAATACACATATATACTATACATATATACTGGACTGTATATAGAATACTATATACAGTATTATATACTGTATATGTAAAGTGTATATATACTGTATATAGTATAGTATATATAATACTATAACATATACTGTATGTAGTGTAGTATATATTTATATACTATATAGTACAGATATTTTATGTAGTATACATACAGTGTATAGTGTATATAGTATAGCATATTCTTATATACTACATGTAGATCATGTATATAGTACAGTATATACTTATATATAATTATACTTATATATACTGTACTATATGGTATATAATATAGTATAGTGTATATAGTGTATAAGTACTATAAACAGTACACTGTGTATATAGTGTATATAAAGTATATACAGTACATACACTGTACTATATATGGTGTACATGATATACAGTATATACACTACTGCACCTGTACTATAGCATATATACAATGTATATGCATTATTCATATATACTATTTATATATGTATGTATGTACAGTAGATGTGTACTGTATATGTATAGGCAGTATACCATATATACATAGTCTACACTGTATATATGGTATAGTATGGTATAGAGTATATATACAGATACTATTATATATACTGTATATGGTATGCTATATACTATATAGCAGGATCTGTATATGTTATATAGTATATAATGTATATATAGTATGTATGGTATATAATGCTATATATAGTATATACAGTGTAGTATATATACTATATATAGTATAGTATACAAAAACTATACCATATACATCATATACAGTATATACAATGTATGTGCAGTATATATACAGCATATACAGTATATATGCAGTGCATATACTATATATAATATGGTATGAATTACATAATATATACACTACTATATATACTGTATATGTACTATACATGGTATAATATACACTGCATATATAGTATACACGGTATAATATATATGGTATATATACTATACACGGCATAATATATATGGTATATATACTATACACAGTATAATATATACGGTATATATACTATACACGGTATTATATATACTATATATATACAGTATATATACTATATAAACACTATACTATATATAGTATATAGTGTATACAGTATATAAACACTATACTACATATAGTATATAGTGTATGCAGTATATATACTATATACTCTATATATACTACATGTACTATATATACTGGTATAAACTCATATACTATACTGTATATACACTACACTAGATATACTCTATATACAATATAATATACTATATATACACTATACTATATATACTATATACAGTATGTATAATATACTATATACAGTGTATATAATATACTATATACTATATAGTAGGGCCTGTATATGTTATATAGTATATAATGCTATATGTAGTATATAATATTTATATAGTATATATAGTATATAATGTTATGTATAGTATACACAGTCCAGTATATAAATACTATATACATTTTATGTACTGTAGATACTGTGTATGTACAGTATATATACAGTTTATATACTGTATAGAGTATGGTATAAACTTATATACTATATATACACTATATATTAACTATACTGTATATAGTTTACACTATACTTTGTACTATATTACATACTTATTTACTATAATATAGCATACACTACTGTATAAGTATATATTATATACTTATATACTATACAATACCCTGTTAATCACACCCACAGTACATTATCTACTATTCTCAATTTCAGTTTTCTAATATTGAGCAGAAATTTAAATAAATTTCTATATCAAGCTGAGGATAGAGATATTTAAATTTCATGTTTTTTCTTGCCATTTTAAGTTGTCTAGAATCCTTGACCCTCAAAGTTTGGTCCACGAACCAATCCTAGCAGCATTACCTGGAAGCTTATTAGAAAAACAGAATCTCAGCCTTGTCCAATATCAGGTCATTCCCTCAACCTTCTGAATCAAAATCTGCATGGTAAGAAAACCCCCTGAGTAATTTTTATGAACATTAAATCTTAAGAAACATTATGATATGGATCTTTGCCAAATTTTATTCCTACGTGCCCTAACTTAAAGCTTAAAGCCTTCTTTGGAAATAAAATTTATTTGAAAGCATGATTTTTCAACAAGGAATGTATAACATATACACAATTTGTTATTCTACCACATCATATTTATATATTTCTAATAATCCAAAGTAATTACAGTGTCTTCCTTGGTGTCTAATAGTCTACTAAATGATGACTTACAGAAGTAGCACTTCCCAATTTTTACCTTCCTCCACACACTGTTTTTCATATTTATAATTAATAAGTTGAACAAAACCAGTAAAGCCTTGGAGGAGATCACCAACACTGGAAGCTGAATATCTGTTTGCTTCCTAATAGGCCCATTATAGCTGACCTGAAGCAGATTAATATTTTGAAACAGAACCCTACAAGTGTTAGCACTTTGGTTTCAATTTTACTTTCAACCTCTGATTCATGTTTTTAAGCAAACTCAGTAACAATCCTACATTTGTCACAAAATTATCAACTGTAGTATTACTGATTAAAATTTACTGCTTTGATCCAGACTTATTATATGTCATTAGTTTTAACAGGCAGGTTTGAACTTTGGTCTACTATGAATCTACTCCGAGAAGTTACTAATTGCATAATAATTTACATAGATATCATGCATGAAGACACAAAAATTATCGCAAAAGCTCAAGCACAGCTACATACTATTAACAAAAACACATATATCTTAGAATTCAGTACAACACCAAGTTATATTTGTAGCTGATTTACATTGTAAGGTACAAACACACTATGTAAGCAATTTTGGAAAAGCTCAAAATAATTTCAGCACATCTGTATTAGTCCATTTTCACACTGCTTTAGATAACTACTTGAAACTGAGTAATTTTTAAAGAAAAGTGGTTTAATTGACTCACGGTCCTACAGGCTTAAAAGGAAGCATGACTAGGAGGCCTCAGGAAACTTACAAGGGGAAGAAAGCACGTCTTAACATGGCGGAGCAGGAAAGAGGGAGAAGCGGGCAGTGCCACACACTTTTAACCAACCAGATCACATAAGAACCCACTCATCACGCCTGTAATCCCAGCACTTTGGGAGGCCAAGACGGGCGGATCACGAGGTCAGGAGATCGAGACCATCCTGACTAACACGGTGAAACCCCGTCTCTACTAAAAATACAAAAAAATTAGCCGGGCGTAGTGGCGGGCGCCTGTAGTCCCAGCTACTCGGGAGGCTGAGGCAGGAGAATGGCGTGAACCCGGGAGGCGGAGCTTGCAGTGAGCTGCGATCGCGCCACTGCACTCCAGCCTGGGCGACTGGGCGACTGAGCGACTGAGAGAGACTCCATCTCAAAAAAAAAAAAAAAAAAAAGAACCCACTGAGTGTCAGGAGAACAGCAAGGGAGAAATGTGGCCTCATGATCCAATCACTTCCCACCAGGTCTTCTCTCTGACACATAGGGATTACATTTCCACCTGAGATTCGGGAGGGTACACAAAGCCAAACTGTATCAACATCTCCATATTTAATCAACGAAACATTGCCATTTGAAAAGTAAAAAAGAGAACATAAAAGGAAAAATAAAAGAATAGAGAAACTCTTCAAATTTTCTATTTTTATTTTAATAATCTGAATAAAATTAGTAATCAAAATTACTGAGTATTTACTATATGTCTTTAATTTTAAGCTGAAATTTAAGGGAGCTTCTATTTTAGCTGTAGAATATAATCCTTTGGTTTTTAAAATCTTTTTTTCTGGTCTGCTATAATTGTCTTCCATCTTAATACTCAAAGTATGGTAAAACTTTTACAGTTATTATCTAATTTAACACAAAAAAATGTTTAGATGCCACATTAAAGCTACCATCAAGATATGTTCTGAATTTAATATTTTTCAACCCCTTTTGTTGTGACCCTAATCCATGCATTTGCAATGAACGAGACTACTTTGATAACCTTGTACCCATCTCTTGCTTAAATCCTCAACTCTCTAGAGCCTATAATCTCTTCAGTGCCTCAAGGACTCTTCAATTTTTCATTTAAACTGCATTAGTCAATAGCACTGCTAAAAAGATTGCAAAGGTTTCCCAACACATTTGAAATAAAATTCAAATTACTTACAATGGCTTAGGATTCATGAAATTTAATAACAACTATTCCACATTTTACCCATTCTTTTCTTTGCTTGTCTTGTTTCTCTTTCTTTCTTTTTCTTTCTTTCTTTTTCTTTCTTTCTTTCTTTCTTTCTTTCTTTCTTTCTTTCTTTCTTTCTTTCTTTCTTTTCTTTATTTCTTTCTCTCTCTCTTTCTCTCTCTCTCTCTTTCTCTTTCTTTCTTTCTTTCTTTCTTTCTTTCTTTCTTTCTTTCTTTCTTTCTTTCTTTCTTTTTCTCTTTCTTTCTCTTTCTTTTTTTCTTCCTTTCTTTCTTTCTGCTTAGCCCAAACCTATTATCTTCTCATGTCTTAAATATATTAAGTTTTGTCAAAACCTTATGTATTTCTGCTTGCTGTTTGCTGTGGTTTGAATGCTTATTTCCTTACAATTTATGTGTTGAAATACTAATCACCAGGTAATGGTATTGAGAGGTGGGGCTTTTGGGAGGGATTTCGTCATGAGAGCCCTCATGAATGGAATTAGCAACCTTATAAAACAGGCCCCAGCGAGCTGCCTTGTTCTATTCACCATGTGGACACTAAATTTGCCAATGTCTAGATCTTGGACTTCCCAGACTCCAGAAATGTAAGAAATAATTTTCTGTTGTTTGTAAGCTACCCAGCCTATAGTGTTTTGTTAAAGCACCACACACATTAATACATAACTCTTTTCGGCCTAGATTTAGTTCTAGGACTTTATCTTATATTTTGTTCCAGTTCCTCTTCAAATGTCATTTCTTAAGAAAGCCTTTATTCAACTACTCTAAAATGTCCCAGCAAATCTTAAACCACTTACTTTGCTTTATTTTTCTTGAAAGCATTTTTCCTAACTAAAATTATATTGTGTATTTATTTAAGTTACAGATATTTCTGACTACTTCCTGAGAACGTAATATCATGAAGGCAGGGATTTGTCTCCTTTATTACTGTATTTTTAAAATGTTTGAAAATTTTTTGAAATGTTTGTAAATGAAATGTTCTTAAAATTATTACTAATATGTGTGTATATGTATGTATATATGTATATATGTGTATGAATATATATCATCTATGTACATATATGTGTGTATGAATATATATCACATACGTATGTATATATGTATATGTATATATGTTGTATATGTATGTATATATGTGTATGAATATATATGTATGTATATATTATATCTATGTGGATATATAGATATATACAGTTGAACTTTGAACAGCCTGGGTTTGAACTGTGTAGGTCCACTTATATGTAAATTTTCTTTTACCTCTGCTACCCCTGAGACAGCAAGATTACCCCTCCTCTTTCTCCCCACTCTCAGCCATCTCAACATGAAGATAATAAGCATAAAGTCCTTTTGGTGATTCACTTCCACTGAATGAATAGTAACTATGTTTTTTATGCCTTATAACTTTCTAAATAACAATTTCTTTTCTCTAGCTTACTTCGTTGTAACAGCAGAGCATATAATACATACAGCATACAGAATATGCATTAATTGACTGTTTATGTTATTGGGTAAGGCTTTTGGTCAGCAATAAGTTGTTAGTAGTTAATTGGGGGAAGTCAAAATGTATGTACAGATTTTCTACTGTTTAGGGGGTCACTACTCTTATCCCCTGGGTTGTTGCTCAAGGGTCAACTGTGTGTGTGCGTGTGTGTGTGTGTGTGTGTGCGTGTGTGTATAAATCAGTTCTGTCTCATACAAATTGTACGATTCTGAACAATGCTTTCTTAATGCCCAACAATGGTCACTGGATATCAGCCATTCAGCTAAATTTGCTTATTCACAAAAGAGGGATTAAAATCTTCTTCTCCTAAGCTTGATTGCTGGAGTGTGAGAATTAACAAGGGTAATAAAAATATCCTTCTGCTAAACTTAATTATAAAAATTAAATAGAACAGGATCTTTCCATTTCCTTTAAAACTGTTGGAGCTCAGTTAATGATTTTCCTTTCTTATTCCTTCCTAGGTGACTAGAAACCTTGTTAGCAACACAGATCACATTTTTCTTTTCTTTTTTCCTTTTTATTTTTCCTCCTACAAAACTTAGCCCAGGCACTGAATTAATATTTAATGATTTTGAGTTACTGGAGTTTCAAACTTTACTGGACCTAAAACACACAGAGTGAACAGAATTGCTGCTAATTACAAGTCATAAATTAGCACTTTGAAAGTCTGTTTTCTTTATCTTAAGACACATGTTTTGATCCTTCTTTCCAAGTGACTGACTCATATGTGTTCAATGAAAGAGGACCTGAAATTAGTACAGATTCCCTTGAAACCAAATCAGTAGGATATATTTATCACACATTTCAGTTTTATTCACATGTATGGCCCAATCATTTGGTTAGCATGAAATTTTAATGGGATCTTAAAGTAATTATAGCACAAAATCAAGTCTTAGATAATGAACAAGGTGTCAAGTTTACTCTAGGGCAATGACTATTTCATTTCCCAATTAAAACGTCTGCAACAGCTCCATTAATGATTGTGTTGAATCTCTGATGCTCTGTGAGCTTTTAATTTGAAAGGCTCATTCTATAATATTTTAGTTTGTATCACATATATAAGGATAATACTCTTTACAGACTTGAACGTAATCTCCAAATATATTCTGTCATTAAAATTTATATTCATACTTGCCAAGATTCTATGTATTATTATAACTTTGAACAGTGATTAAAAGTTTTCAAAATAAATTTATATTCATTATCTCATTTTTACCTTACAACAACCCAGTGGTCAGGAAGGGATTCTCGTCTTCGGTTTTCAATGGCAAAACAAGTCTAAAAAAGACACAAAGTATCACACTATGAGTTGTAAATCCAAGATTAGAACAGAGGTTACTGTACTTACTTAGATCACTTCTTGTCACCATGCAAACTATACTCTACTGCCCATGTGACAAATATAGCAGAGACATTTTATAAAGAGAAAAATAGAGGTAGAAGTTCCCGGAATGAATTTGGATTGCTTAAGGAGACCTACATAAAATGGAGGGGTGGAAATTGTAAAGAGACTATTAGAGATCAAATCTTGGTAGCTGTATTTTATAGGAAAGAGAGGGCGAAAGGGGGACACTTTCCAGAAGCAAGAGGATTACAGGGGCACCCTCTTGACTTCTACAAATGGAGGTATAAATGTTGGGGATGGAGTTGTCTTATCTAGAAGTCTAAGAGCTCTGGTACTCCCTATTTCCCCCAGAAGAAAATACAGTGCATTGTTCAATAGTCAATGTAAATTCGTAGAACTCACATTTGCTATTTTAAAGAAGATAACTTTTTAACCAATGTAGAGATGACATCAATGTATCTCATAGCCCACTGCATTGTGAGCTCTTTGAAGTCGTCTATCAATATCAATTTACCCTGAAACTAATGCTGCATGGTATATATTCAACAAATGGTTGAATGAGTGAATATGTTGGCAAGTACTAATAAGAGGAAGATGACTGAAAGCAGAGACTGAAGGCAGAGCAGAGAAACTTCTCACTTTTCAGTTTACCCATCTAGTTGACTATACAGGAGAATTATTGCTTGCTAAAGCCTGTATCACTATATTTTTTCTGCAAAATATATTTATAAAAGAAAGATTCTTTGAGTCACACACATAAATATAATCCATCATCCTTTTGAGTAGAGTTCTTTTCATTTTTTTTGTGTTTCTGAGACATGACTTCCTTACAAGTTTGTGAAGAAGAACTCATCATTTGCTTCTAAGTTCCCCCACAACATGGAGTATTCTGTATGACAGACACTAAATCAGCTTTTACTCTTATAGAAAAGGAACAAATATATTTTTTAAAAAAATATTGGAGATCAAGCAATTCTATAATGTTGGACTAATTAAGCCTTTATTTTAAAGGAGCTCTCTGTGGTAAAAAAAAAAAAAAAATTCCATTTAAATTTCATTTATGATCAAGTCAATTCATTTTTAAAAAGTAGTTTCTTTTTCCTTATTTTAAGAGTACAGCAAAATATATTCCCAATACATATTCTAAAAAGACAACTTTAGAATGAAAAATGCCTTAGACTATTGTTGGGAATGCAATATGGCATTATATTTCACATTCTGTTTTCTCCATGCATGATCTGAAACATATAATAAAAATAAAATAAGAATATGAAATAAAATAATAAGAATAATCACCAACATAGAGACATATTGAAAACACACTTTGAATTAAAATTTTGGCAGATTATTTGCTATAATCTTGTGGTTTGTGTCTTTCCAAAATACATACGTTGGAATCTTAATCCCTAAGGTGATGGTATTAGGAGGTGGGGCTTTTGGGAGTTAATTAGGTTAGGAGGGCAAGTCCCTCATGAATTAAATTAAGGCCCATATAAGAGACCCTTAGCAAGCTTCCTTGTTCCTTCCATCATGCAAGGAAACAGCTGGCAGGTGCGATCTATTGACCAGACCCCAAATCAACTAGTGTTTTGGTCTTGGACATTCCATTCTCTAGAATTGTGAGAAAGAAATTTCTGTTGTTTATAAGCCACCCCAGTTTATGATATGTTGTTAAAGCAGGCTGAATAGACTAAAACGATATTGTACTATTTATGCACAATTCAAAAGTATACTCTATATAATTTATAGTCACTGCAAAATAGGAAAAATTATAAATACTTGTGAGGAAGTGATGTTCAAAGTCTTCAGGATATTATTTCTGTATAGTGAGGGAGAGGACTAGAATGGTTGTATTTTGGGAAAACCAAAAGTCTCAATGCTGTCTATAATACTTCATTTCTCAAATAGCTAATCATAAAAATGTTTGCAAAATGTATACATTTGTTATATGTAGCACAAGTGGGTTTCTTTGAGCTTCTTAAAATACTATCTCCTTTCTTTCCTTTTGACATTGTTCATAGTTATTAAAATAACTGCACTAACTAAAACAAAAACATTTTGGCAAGATGATGTTCTAAATATTGACATATTCGTTCCCTATAACTAACGTTCACTAAGATAAATAAGAAAATATACAAATGATCATGAAACAGACACTGTCTCAACAATATAAGCAAGATGTGCATGTCATCTATATAATACACTGAATATCTGGAAGAAGTTCTGCTAAGTAGTGTCCAAGAGAGCATTTTAGTAAAAAGTAATGAACTACTTAGAGGATCAGTAGGTTTCTGAAGAGGGATGGATCTTCAGGAAAAGATTCTTGGGAGAATAACAATTTTATGGATTTTTAAGAAACTATCTACCTCAGAAATATATTTACTGCTAGGAAAATTTATTTCTCAATAATATACAAAAGACTGCATCAACAAAAATATAGGAATCCTTCTGGAAAATATAACACCTTAAGACAAATATCTCAGGAAAATAAAAACCATGTTGGTGTAATTTAAATCACAGTGGTAGAGATTTAAGATTTAACATATTAATATTGAGCTTCTTTAGATGGAGCTATTTCAAGAGAATTTTATAAATAATTCTGTCGTCTGTGTTTTCATGACATTTTGTAATAAAAATAGTATTTTTAGAGTCAGACATAACATGTTTTGCATTCAGAAGTAAATACATCTCTCACACAATTTTTCTCTTTAATATCAAGTACACTGATGTCACCAGATAAGAGATGTTCATTAAAAATATTTAATAGTGGTAAAAATGTTAGACTGTGCAGTTACAGAGAATGGAGTTCAAATCCAGGCTGTGTGTTTTCCTTAATATGAGACATTAGACTTGTGATTTAGTCTTTCTCAACATCATTGCTTCATTGGTCAATTGAGTAGAATAGAATCAATGTCATAGGTTTGGATGAAGATTAAATAAGCTAATTCTCATAAAACAGTGTCCCAACTGAAATGCTTAAAAATCAGTAACTATTAGTTTCTTTTAAATAATATATAGAGCTAAAACACGACAGAAAAACTAGTACCTGAAAAAGAATAAAAATGTTTGTAAATTATTCTCTGATGTGAAAGGCACTATCAATCATGTGAAATCACTCAACTCTATGATAAAAGAAATGGAAATAATCTAAGCCTATTCTAATTTCATTGTCCATCCATTTAAGACAATTTCCTGTGTAATGTTTCTCTGACTTCCAGTCATTAGATGTGGTCGTTCACGCAAACAGTATTCCTCTCAAAGATCTCATAGATGAATACAAACTTTTTTAAGGTTACAGCTTGTTACATTTGGTTATTTTGTAGTCATAAATAGTGGAATTGTTTAAGTGGATTTTTAAAAATATTTTAGAGACAGGTCTTGCTCTGTTCTGCAGGCTGCAGTACAGTGGTGCCATCATAGCTCACTGTAACCTTGAACTCCTGGGTTCAAGCAATCCTCCTGCCTCATCCTGAGTAGCTGGGACAACAGGCACTTGCCACTTAACACCCAGCTAACTTTATTTTTTTTTTTTCCTTTTTCAGAGATGGGAATCTTGCACTGTTGCCTAGGCTGGTCTTAAACCCTGGGACTCAAGCAATCCTCATGTCTTCAACTCCCGAAATGCTGAGATTACTGTCATGAGCCACCATACCTTACCAAAATTTAAGTTATACATACAGGAGACTCTTACCTGCATTGTATACAGCACTAGACCACTACTTGTATTAAAACAAATATATCTACATAGATAGATATTTTCCGCACATATGCACAAATGTGTGCATATCTAAGTCAAGAAATGTGTGACAGTGTATATTGGGTCTATGGCCAATGAACTATCAGCCATGTTTTGTAATAAAACAACTAGTTGGGGAATTAATATCTTTCAAAAACAAGAATATACATTTATACTGTTTGATTTTTCCCTTCAGAACTTCATGACTCAAGAAAAATATCAACTATGTGTGACTAAAATAAATTCATAAGAAATAGTCTAAAAGGGGATAGATGCTGTTATTTAGGTACTTAATGCTATTCCAATTTTTAAAAATGTGGTCTGCATTCCATTAAACCAATTTTATAAACCAATCATATGTCGTGTCTTATATTAATAATCCTGAGGTCTAGGTGTGTCAGTGTGTTCAAGGAGTTTTCAACTAAGAGCTATGTCTACTCCTTAGAATCTCTTTTGGAATAGTGGATCTTCTCTATTTATTTATTCAGTAAAAACTAAGACATTCAGGTGTAGAAGTCCATGGATATATTAATGGCATCAAATAAAATGAAGTATTTAAAAGAGCCTTTCTGTATGCAGCAATCGTATCTCCTATTTCTTTCATTTTCATTAGAAAGGTGATTATCAAGCTAAAATAACTTAGGTAGTAGTGGGTGAACAAAAATAAAAGCTAGATTGTAATTTATATTGGGAAAGAAGGTAATATGGGCCACCTAATTTTTCTCTAGTGATGAATTAGGATCTTCTGTAGGGCCTACAGATGAATGAAGGGTCCACTTAATTATCTCTCTTGATTTGTGAGCTCAATCCTGAGGAATTTGGTGTGATCCTGATCAAATAATCTGCTTGAAATTGAAAAAATGCTAAATTAGCATTTAGAAAAATAAATACACATGAAGTAAAACTATCATGTAGTGTTTGAATTCTAATTTCTATAAACTGCAACTCTAAGAAATTTTGTCTTAATCTTTTCCTTAAATCATGTGATCATTTTGTCACAACTTTAACAATTTGGAAAGAATAATAGTAGGCATTATAATATAGGCTAGCAGTGTGTAACCTCACTGGTCAGCATAAAGCAGAGCATAAAAGTAACACAAGTTCCCAAAGTACTTCTATTAAAAACACTTACTACTACGACTACAATTTATTGAGCTCCTACTATATGCTAGCAACTAAGGTGTTAAATTTACATAAATTAAAGTATAATCTCATTTTTGAACAAATAATAAAGGTGACCAGTAAGTCATAGAATAACAAATGTGTAAATGAAATGACAATAATAGAGAATAAAGAACAATTTTTCAAAATCAGAAAATGTTATATTTAAGAATAATAAATTCATTGGGTTTCAAATGTACTGTATAGTATAGATTTCATCATTTTAACTTATTAATATATGGTGCCATTGAGTTAATTCAAATTGTCAAGATTTATACTGATTATCATTGTGGCTGATTCATTGTAGAAGCCAAAAATTGTTAGCATTTAACAAGGAATGTTCTTTGCTAATGATTTAAAAACCGTATAATTTATTTCTTTAATTTTGGCATAGACAAATAAACCTGTCATTAATTTAATATGTTATTACAAATTTGGAAATAATAGACTAGATTCCTACTTGGAGATATTATAAAAGCATTGTCTAAGTTTGTTGTATTACTTAGTTTTATTTAGTTCATTTTTAATGATATTTTTATTCAATTTTATCTCTTGCAGCAATGAAATTGTTTTACATATTGCAATTTATAGTCTAAAGGAAAATTAGAGGTGATGTCTTTATTTTTCCACATCTCACAATACTCATGTTGCTATCTTTTAATAAGAAATAATTTAGTTAAATTATTTTTCTTGCTAGCTACTGATTATATTCTAAAAAGAAAATAGAAAAGATGGGGGAATGCAAGAATGTAGTTTTGTTATTATTTCTCCAATCATTTCAATTGCTAAATTCAATTATCAAGGTAAATGAATCCATGCAAGTTTTTATATTAATGAAACAAGGTTTCATCTCAAGATTACAATTGACTATTATAAAAATGGTTTATTAAAATGCAAGAAAATACAGATAGTCTTATATGTGTTCATTATCAGTTGTTTTATAAATATAGATTAGATATTGTTCTAAATTAAAGGACTCAAAATATTACCCATTGTTATATCTTGCTATTTCTTTTAAACATGTGGACACATTCAGTTTTGTATTCCCCATTGATTCAATGCACTTCAATATTTTCAGTATTTCTTCATTTTTTTCTATATTTCTGAAGAACAAAGATGCTACTCTTTCTCATTCTTTCTGTTAGGGCTCTTCAGCACAAGAGAAAATTTTTTATTGAGGCAAGAGGATATGGATAGTTATAACAATTCATAAGTTCAGTGTTGACCCAAGTATCAGGATCATTACTGTAATAAGCATGTTGACATATTTTATATCATAGATCTATCTTAAATACATTCTACATGTTTTCATGAAAATAGGTACATCACAGAAAATAAGAGTACCTGTTTAAATTACTGAATATACATTTTTGAATAAGTAATAGAAACTACACCAAGTACAAGTGTTTAATGAATGAATGAATGAATGCTTGAAAGAATTATCACCATATGTATTCATTTTTATTGTGGCTGTAACAAATTACCAAAAAACGAGTCCTTTAAAAACACTAATTTATTATCTACTTTCATCAAAGTCAGAAGTCTGAGATGGATCACAGTGGCCTAAATCAAGGTGTTGGCACATCTGTGTTCCTTCTAGAGGCCGTATAGAAGAGAATTTATGACTTTGTGTCTTAAAGCATCAAGAGACTGCCTATATTTCTTGGTCCATGGCCTCATATTTTAATTTTCCTCACAATGCCATTTTTCTGATTCTGTTTTTCTGTTTCTATTTTCTACTTTTAAGGACTGTATTAGTCTTTCCACACTACTATAAAGAACAATCAAGAACAATCTGTGACTGGGAAATTTTTAAAGAAAGGAGGTTTAATTGGGTCACAGTCAATAAGGAGGAGGCCTGGCTGAGGAGGACTCAGAAAACCTACAATCATGGTGGAAGATGAAGGGGAAGCAAGACACGTCTTACATGCTGGCAGGAGAGAGAAGGTGGGAGGGGGAAACTGCTACATAGTTTTAAACATCAGATATTGTGAGAAGTCACTAATTATAATGAGAACAGAATGGGGGAAACTGCCCCCACGATTTAGTCACCTCTCACCAGGTCCCTCCCTTGACATGTGTATATTACAATTCAAGATGAGATTTGATTGGGAACACAGAGCCAAACCATATCATTCTACCTGGGCTCCTCCCAAATCTAATTTCCTTTTCACATTTAAAAAACCAATCATGCCTTGCCAACAGTACCCCAAAGTCTTAACTCACTTCCACTGTTACTCAAAAGTAGAAATCTAAGGTCTCATCTGAGACAAGGAAAGTTCCTTTCAGTTATGAGTCTAAACTCAAAAGAAAGTTACTTCCAAGATGAAGGTACACGCATTAAGTAGATTCTTCTATTCCAAATGAATGTTTAAAACCCAGCTAGGCAGCCATTAAATCTTAAAGCTCCAAAATAATATCCTTTGACTCTATGTCTCACATACAGGGCATGCTGATGTAAAATGTAGGGTCCCAAGGCCTTGGGTAGCTTGAACCCTATGGCTGTACAGGGTACAGCCCCCATGGCTGGTTTCATGGGCTGGTGTTGAGTGCCTGCGGCTTTTCCAGGCACATGGTGCAAACTGAAAGTTGACCTACCATTCTGGGGACTGGATGTTGGTGGCTCTCTTCTCACAGCTCCACTAGGCAATAACCCAGAGGGTACTCTGGGGACTCCAACTAATTTCCCTTCTGAACTGCTAGAGTAGAGGTTCTCCATGAGGGCTATAACCCTGCATCAGACTTCTGCCTGGACATCCAAGTGTTTCCATACATCCTCTGAAATCTAGGCAGAGGCACCCAAACCCTAGGCTTCTGCATACCTTCAGGTCCAACACCACATGGAAGCTGCCCAGGCGTGGCACTTACATTCTCTGAAGCAATGGCCAGAGCTGTACCTAAGCCCCTTTTAGCCACAGCTGGAACCAGAGTGGCTTAGATGCAGGGCATATGTCCTGAGACTGCACAGAGCAGTGGGGCCCTGGGCCCAGCCCATGACACCATTTTTTTTTTCTCCTAGGGCTCTGGGCCTGTGATGTGAGGGGCTGCCTTGAGAAGATCTCTGAAATATCCTGGAAACATTTTTTCCATGATCTTGATGACTAACATTGGGATCCTTTTTACTTATGCACATTTCTGAACTTCTCCCAGAATTTTTTTTTTCTGCATGGTTAGGCTGCAAATTTTCCAAACTTTTATTCCCTGCTTCCATTTTAAACATAAGTTACAATTTCATATCTTTTCTTTCTAAATGCATACGCTCTATGCTTTCAGAAAAATCCAGGTCAGCTCTTGAATGCTTTGCTGCTTAGAAATTTCTTCCATCAGACACACTACATTATCTCTCTCAAGTTCAAAGTTCCACAGATCTCTAGGGCAGGAGCAAAATGCCACCAGTCTCTTTGCTAAAGCATAGAAAGAGTGACCTTTGCTGCAGTTCTCAATAAGGTCCTCATCTGTATCTTAGACCACCTCAGCCTGGACTTCATTGTCCATATCACTATCAGCATTTTGGTCAAAACCATTCAACAAGTGTCTGGGAAGTTCCAAACTTTCCCACATCTTCCTGTCTTCCTCTGAGCCCTCCAAACTGTTCCATCCTCTACCTGTTACTCAGTTCCAAAATTTCTTTCATATTTTCAGGTATCTTTATAGCATTTCCTCACTCCTCTCTGTACCAATTTTCTGTATTAGTTTGTTTCCATACTGCTATAAAGAACTACCCGAGACTTGGTAATTTATGAAGAAAAGAGATTTAATTAATTCATAGTTCTGCATGGCTGGGGAGGCCTCATGAAACAATCGTGGCAGAAGGCAAAGGGGAAGTAAGACACATCTTACATGGTGACAGGAGAGAGAGAAAGAGTGGGGAACTTCTACATAATTTTAAATCATTAGATCTTGTGAGAATTCACTCACTATCTTGAGAACAGCATCGAGGTAACCACCCTCATGATCCAATCATCTCCCACCATGCATCTTCCTCAACATGTGGGGATTACAATTCAAGATGAGATTTTGGTGGGGACACAGAGCTAAACCATATTAAAGACCCTTGTAATCACACTAGGTCTCCTGGGATAATCCAGAATTATCTCTTACGGTCAGCTGAATAGCAGCCTTAATTTCATCTGCCACGTTGATTTCCTTCTGTGCCATATATGCTAACACATTCACAAGTTCTGGGTATTAAGACATAGGGATCATTGGGGTGAGGATATTATTATTTTGTCTACCATATCATTTCGCTATATAATAATTTAAAAGGGAGAAAGACTCTAAAAGGAAAAACTATATCATGATAATAATTTTTAGATTGTATATCAAATAGGAAAAATTTAATCATTTAATCCACAGAAAAATTAAATTTTCTTTTTCAAAGATCAATTGCGTACAGTGTAGAAAGTTAACAGAGAGGGTGGAGAGTGGATTTTCTGGTAAATTGGATGAAGGTATGAGAAAATTAACAAAGCATGAAACACAGTTCAAAGTACTTAATTCAAATTTTGGGTTCTCACTTAACTAGCTGTGTCCTCTTGGAAAATTCTATCTGAGTTCTCACTTGAATAAGTTGAGGATAATAGTGGGACCCACTTCATAGTTTTGTTGCTATTTCTAATAAAACTATAGTAGTGTATAAAAAACAAAATAATATGAATCCCTTAACAAATGCTAACTATACTAATAATTATTTTGGAGCTAGAACGTACTAAATGAATAAATACAGATTAAGGCAAACATTGATAATGACTCCAAGTTTCTGAAATTTAAGGGTATTTTGGTTTTGTTTTGTTTTAATGGTAAAGATTTGAGTTAAAGTAAATATAGATAAAGTATCCCAAGTATTTCTTTCTTTCTGTGTATAACAAACTCATGATGCTTGAGATAAATCTAAGTAAAAAGGCTGAGAAGTTGGATGTAACTTATTTTACACAAATACAGGTTTGAATTTGAGAGGAGAATCAGCATGTGCGATTCTAGCATACTTCACATAGAAGATGCTATAGATTGTAATATGCACTAGTATTGCTTATATACTGAGAAAACAGAAAAATAAACATTGTCAAGAGAAATATGACATGCAATTAATTTACAGATGAATCACTTTTTTAATGTTAATATGTGAAGAAAATTTGCAGCTTAGAGTCAGTATAACAGCATTGACAATTTTTAACAACTTGTAAGGAAATTAAATAATCTAGCTAAGAAATATAAAGTGAAAAGTGAAGGCTTTGGGGGAAATATGACATAATAGGGTTGAGGCTGTGAAATGGAAGATGAAGGAATAGAAACGATGGGTCTAGTCAATTCTGCTTTGAAGCTTTACTGCTAAAGAAAATAAGTAGGTGGTAAGAGGACATAGTATGTTATGAATCTTCTTTTCTATTATTTTTTAAAGATAATAGCAGTCGGCACTGCTATTACATCAGCATGCCCTGTCTGTGATGTGTGAATACTGAGGAATGATTCAAAGAACCTCTAGGAAATAAAAACTTAATTATGTCAAAGAAAAAAGAATAACAAATTGAATATAATTCTGTAGGAGGCAAGTTTTATGAAAATTAATGGATAGATTCCAGGACACATGTGGGGCAATTTTTTTCCCTGATTATGGTATAGGCTATTCTACCACTTCAACAGAGAGGAAAAAAAGAGAGGCTGGAGTGAGGTGGAGTCAGAAAGGCGAGGAAGTTTCAGCAAATGACTTCAATTTGGTAAGTGAAAGATGAGGCAAGGTCATACACTGAGAGTAATGCAAAAGAGATAAGATTCAGGAGATCCATGAGAGAAGTAGTATACAAAAATTGTATCAGATTGTGAATAAATAAGTTTAATAAGAGATATGTAGAAACATGGACGAGTAAAATTGAAAACTTTATTGAATGTAGTGAAAAAAATACCTTGTAGAGATATTATAAACATTTACTGGCCTGGCATGCATTAAGTATAGCTATTATTAATAAAAATATGTAAAAAATTCTGGATTATATAGTATCCCTCAGTAGCATTAAGCAAGTTTAATGCAAAAAAAAGCTTATTCAATATTGAGATTTAGCAAATAGAAAAAATAGTAATGGTTTTAAAAAATTTACCCCAGTAAAGATAATGCCGGACAACGGAGTCCAAGCTGGGCAAAAAGAAGAGCGAAAGCAAGAGTTTGTGTATATTCTGTCCATGTGGATGGGCATGAGTATACCTGGGCTAATTGCAAGAACCTGGATGAAGAAGTAGGCTGCAAGCCATGTGCTAAAATAAAAATAAGTCAGATTATACAAGTGTCCAATAGGTGACAATACTAAAGTCACCTTTGCAATTAGATGACAAAAGCTTCAAAGGAGTCTACAGTTTTATAGAAGTTAGAAGGGTGATAGCCAATGGGTGGAAGTGTGAATATTCTGACACTTTAGCAACATTTAAATTCTGTTTTGGATTGAAAAGCCTATAAAAAGGCAAAGAAAAAGGTTAAACAGGTGGCATGCTATGCGTAATGATGCATAGTTGTATATTATGTATTTATTCCTTCAGGGAACAAACATATGGTAGGAACTTCGTTATCACTAAGCTGGGTCTAGGAACACTAGGAAAGACAGGAATGGCAAGTTTCTAATGTCAGGCATCTGCTTTGCTGGTGCAAAAACCAGACTGGAACGACGGCCATAGGAACGAGGGAGACATACTGGATTTTGTGAGGTCACATCAAGGAAGATCCTGAATCTCCCTGAGATCTGAGGGCCCAGCAGGTGTCAGCCAAATATGCATTCCAAAATAATGTCTTAGGCAGAGGAACACCATAAGTAATGGCCATGAACAGGACAGAATGCAACACGTTTACAAAATTAAAAGACATTTGGACAAGTGTGTTGAAAGGAAGAAAAATGAATGCTGAATAACTAGGCTGGTGAGGTAGACAAGGGCCAAATGACATAACACATTGCAATTTTGGTGGATATTTTGGATTTATACTAAAATCATTGGGAGGTATGTTATACTTCCACACAGCAAAGACATGATGAGATATTTCTATTAAAAATGTATATTACAACTGCTTCATTGTGAAGACTAACCTGGGGGCAGGTGACATTGGAAACCTGCTAAGGAAGTTTAGGCAGGGTGATGATAGAGATCAAGAGAAGAGAATGAGGTGTGGAATGTGTGTGTTTGGTGTGGTGTAAATATGCATATAAGTATACACATGGGAAATTTTCTTTCTTTGTCTATCTGTTTCTATCTATTTCTGTTCTCTCTGTATTGCTCTCTTTACCTCTTTTTCTGTCTGTTTGCCATCTGTTTCTCTTTCTCACATAAACACACACGGTGTAAAAACAAGAATTGGTGATTAATTGGAAGTGAGAGAAAAGATTAAAACTAAAATGAGTTAGACATAGCAGACATTACCTGAACGGTAAGGATGAACATTTTATGTTTATCCATAATAAATACAACTCAACTGAAATTAATATTCAACGAAAGGATATTGTAAGTATTTTTGAAAATATAAAGGGAAATTTTACATAGTGATATT
This sequence comes from Hylobates moloch, assembly GCF_009828535.3. Lineage (NCBI taxonomy): Eukaryota > Metazoa > Chordata > Mammalia > Primates > Hylobatidae > Hylobates > Hylobates moloch. Next base: position 278,513 of record NW_026652305.1, read on the forward strand.
AAAATCTAAGGAAAATTCCACCTCAGATAAGTGGAAAAAGTATCAGTTTAGATAAAAGAGCTGGAAATAAAGAAACTTAAGTGTAGTTTACAGAGACACTCTTCAGCCAGTACTGAAAAAATAAACTTAACTTAATCAATAATAGCCTTTAAAGATAGACTTTGCCAAAACACAGTTGCTCTTCTGCCTCTCTTTTTACTGGAAGGCTTTTACACTACGTTGCTCTATACCTTTTTAACTTATTAAAATATTTATACAATAAAATGTCCTTAAAAACACTTCTCTTCATCCCATTTCACCCCAGGATCGATCATGAGACACTTCAACTCTGAAATGTATTATGATGTTTGGGTCATGTCCTCTTGCTCACATATTTCATGTATGAGAGAATATTTTCTCTATTCCTACCATGACATCTTCTTTTAAAATATCATGAGGTGGGCCCGGTACAGTGGCTCAACAAAAAAGTGCTGTAATCCCAGAACTTTGGGAGGCCGAGGAGGGCGGATCATGAGGTACAGGAGTTCGAGACCAACCTGGCCAATATGGTGAAACACTGTCTCTACTAAAAATACAAAAATTAGCTGGATGTGGTGGTGGGCAACTGTAATCCCAGCTACTCGGGAAGCTGAAAATATAAAGGCAGAAGAATCGCTTCAACCCAGGAGGCGGAAGTTGCAGTCAACTGAGATCACCTCACTGCACTCCAGCCTGGCGACAGAGTGAGACTCTGTCTCAAAAAGCAACAATAACCAAAATCATGAGGTGTCCTTACTAGCTAGTTTCTTTCAGCCCAAATCAGTCTTCATGCTAGATTTTATCTTGAAATCTTTCATTTAAATATGTAAAAATTGTTTTTACTAGCATGATAAAATTATTTTTACAACAATGCGCAAGTCACTTTTTTTTCTTTTTTTTTAAACAGCATCTGGCGATGTCACTCAGGTATGAGAATGGTTCATTGTAACCTCTGCCTCCCAGGCTCAAGCAATCCTCCCACCTTAGCCTCTTGAGTAGCTGGGACTACAGGCACATGCGACCACACCTGGACAATTTTTCTAATTTTTTGGTAGAAATGGGAACCATCAGGAATCCCTGGCTCAAATGATCCTCCTTCAGCCTCCCAAAGTGCTGGGATCACAGGTGTGAGTCACCCTGCCTGGCCCAAACCACATTGTTTATATTTTATTTTGTATACATTTCATTCAGATCATAAACTGATGCTGAGAAACAAGTGTTTAGTTGATGAAAACACATTTATAAAGAGTAAACAATATGAGATTCAATCTCTCACCTACTTCTGTGTTTTTCCAGGCAGTTAGACTTTGAGTAAAATTAATTTATTTTCAAAGTTTAAACATTTATTAATCATATTTTATCACCTTCATCACATATTTTACTAACATTTCTAAATATTTCAGGAAGAGAGAAAGATTGTCTTCATGGACTGAGCATTCGAATCAATAAGCCCCATCTTTTAAATTGTACCATGTTCATGATTCCTGACAGGGAGGGCAAAGAGTGGCAGATTACAATCCTATCAATAATGCCAGTTGAGAGCTTATAGAAGAAGAGAATAGAAGTCAATGAAAAGTTTGTTGTACTCTGAAGAGGGAGTTTTAAAATTGTGATGTACCCTGATGAGTCCAGTCACTCTGACATTACAAGAGGGGTTCTTTTTTTTTTTTCTTTCCTTTTTTTTGAGACGGAGTCTCGCTCTGTCGCCCAGGCTGGAGTGCAGTGGCGCAATCTCGGCTCACTGCAAGCTCCGCCTCCCGGGTTCACGCCATTCTCCTGCCTCAGCCTCTCCGAGTAGCTGGGACTACAGGCGCCCGCCACCACGCCAGGCTAATTTTTTGTATTTTTAGTAGAGACGGGGTTTCACCGTGGTCTCGATCTCCTGACCTCGTGATCCGCCCGCCTCGGCCTCCCAAAGTGCTGGGATTACAAGCGTGAGCCACCGCGCCCGGCCACAAGAGGGGTTCTTAAAAATAAAACGTACAAGGTATACAAACACATAAAGAACCTAATATATTTATAGACTGGAAGAATCCATGTACATTTTATTTAAAAGGTATGTAGGGCCAACTGAAGCAGGTTACATTTGATAAAGGAGTGCATTTTTGTAGTAATTCAGACAGCTGCAGGAGCAGGCTTGTTGTCTTCCCTATAGAAATATCCTGATTTGAATTCTCATTAAGCCCTGTAAAACTTCACGTTTTCTAATAACATGTATTCTAGAAATAAAGGCTATTAAGTTTTCAGCAGCAATGAAAAGCCTATAATTTATATCATAGATGACGAGTCTTCTGATGTCTAGAAAACTGATTACATTAACATTTTTTACTTAATCATTTCTGTTAGCATTACAAAATGATACTGCATTGTTGTATATTTTAAAAGCTATTCTTTCTGACTTATGATAAATAAAAATAGTAGCAGAAAGTGCCCCTTGTTATGCTTCCTTCTATATTAATATAAATACCTGAAAATGTATACTATTTGTTTTGAAACTTGCACTAATTTTTTAGTCTTAAATTCAGCTCAGTGGCCATGAACTTTACAATTCAGCATGATTCTCATTGTAAAATGAGAATACAATGGTCTGGTATTCAAATATACATGAAACTAAACACTGCAAAGCTAATTTATCATATAGTAACTTAATGGATTTAGATTATGAAATGTTTAGATTATGTGTTTAGATTATGAAATGTTAATTCTGTAACACCAAAATAATACAAATGTGTCCTAAATTTCTGTTAAAAGTATGGTTATATACATATTTTATGTATTTGGGATAGAGAATTCCACTTAAAAAGTTTTTATTGTTTTCTGGCTGTTTTACATTTGAGGTTGTACTATGATGATTTTCCAAATGGGGAACATATAACCAAGAGAGCATAAATAAAAGCTATTGTGACTTTTAACAAAAATGCATAATGTCAATCCTACTCAAAAAATGGGCATAGTGATGTTAACGAAACAATTGTGTTCATTTTTACATATAAAACAAAACTGAATGAGTCAATACAGACACGAGTTTTCATCCAACTAATGACTATGTGAATATTCACAAGAAGTTTAATTCAACTTCACCCTCTATTTGAGGTGAGATGAGGTGCATTTTTTTTTTTTTTGTATAGTATTAACAACATACTTGATCATTGTTCTCTGAGAATCATTTCATGCTGGCCCCTCTGTGGCCAATACATAAGAGATAAAAGTGGAAAATGGCTCATGATTTTTTCTTAAAATGCTCTAAAATTTTCCTTGCATAATTAGAAAAAAATAAGCATATTCTTTACTATTGCCTTCAAGACAGAATACAAGCTGTCCCTAGACTCTCTCGCTCACTTATTTCCCTACCACATTCCCACTTATTCCCAGCTAACCCCCCATGATGTCTTTGCGTCCTATTCCAAACATGCTCAGCTATTTCTAGTCGCAATGTCCTGACATCTGCTGTTTTCTTTTTCAAATTTGCATAAATTTAAGAGGTACAATTGCAATTTTGTTACATGGCTATATTGCCTAGTGGTGAAGTGTGTGCTTTTAGTGTATCCATCACTGGAATAATACACATGGTAACCACTAAGTAATTCTGCATATGTGATGTATTGATTTGTGTATGTTGAACCATCCTTGCATCTCCACTATAAAACCCACTTGATCATGGTGTCTTCTTCTGTCTATAAAGTTATCACTAAGGATCTTCACAATGACTTCCTCTTCCATTTTAAGAGAACTCAGTCCAAAAATTGCTTCTTCAAAGAGGCTGTACCTGATTAATCTAAAGTTACATCCCCAACATCATTTCTTGTTACTTTGCTTAAATTTTTCAGAGTATTTATGACCAGACACATCCATTGTATTTATATTCTTATTGTATGTGTATTATGGAATGGTTGTGCTGACTCTGCTTTATTTACTATTGCCTTTACCAGTATTTAGAAGAGTTCCTGGGGGCTAAATGGCAGTGAGTTTTGTGTTGAAAGTTTACATGAAATGAAAAATCACTCTTACTTTGTTCAACAAAAACACAACTACACACATTAGATCATGAGTATATTTCTATAGTGCTATGCATATGTGTAATATTTTACTTAAATGTTATACTTTTTTATAATTTAAAAATAAAAGGGAAGTTCTTTGGAGACATGGCATGAACCTGAATCCTGGTACCTGTGGTGGTGTCTTACCAATAAAATTCACCCTAATATGTATTTGTGAGTTTTTAAAGCTTAATAACATAAAGTAATTCTAGTATTCAAGATAATACATGTCAGTATTGGTGAAATTAATTGATAATATCAACTTTCAATAATTGACCTCTCAGCATCAGCTGGTTTGACTGAGTCTAAGAAGTCAATTTATTCATGAATACTTATTAAGCATATGTTGCCTGAATAAACAATAAAACAAAATTCTACCAGCTTTGTAGAAGATAACATACATGTACAAAGCATAATTTTTATTTTTGAAAAGTGGAACTAGAGAAGACAAAAAAATGTAAGTAACATCTAAGTAACAATATATCTGAACACTTACTCCTTAATTTCATTCAACAATATATACACTGAGCAGTCATCATGTGTCAATACTGTTTTAGGCCCCTTTCTACAGGGATTTTAATTTCTAGTTTGGTAACATATCAATAAGCACAAAGACAAGTAAATGATTAACTCAGTTTCATAAAGTGAGAAGTATAATGGAGAAAAGAAAACAGCACATGAGAGGAGAATGTAAGGTTGGAATAATAGCTGGAGATGAGTGGAGTTACATTGTTTTTAAAACTGTGAGCTTCTTAAGGAAAGACATATGTCTTCATTATTACTGATTCTTCAATGACTGAAATGCCAAAAAGTAATATTAAATTATATACATATTGGAACTGTACTACGTATGTTTTTATTGTGTTGCACTTGTACATCCCCAGTATCTAGAAGAGTACCTGGAATATTGCAGGTACATTCATTGAATGAATGAATAAATGAGTGAAAAAAGCACATTTGCTAAAAGAATGAATGAACATATGAGGAGAAGGCTGAATCAATCTGGGACCAAATAGAGAAGATTTGATCTCTAAATTTAAAAATTATATTCAATTATTTATCTTAATAGAAATACTTACATTTACAAATTGCAAATATTTTTAATTTTATATTTATTTTCCTATTTTATTTATGATATTTATATTCATATTGGTATAACTTTTGCTTTAGATATGTCAGAACATACTGGACTCAAACTACACATGCACACACATACAGATACACACACGAATCATGTCCTTGAAGACAAGAGACACATTTTATTCAACACTTTAAGTGATTTGTTAAATAAATGAGTAGATATCATTAAAATTTAAAGTGTCAATAGTAGCTTTATTCTAGATTTTGGAGTCTGAATGAATAGCATAAATGGGATATAAAAATTATTGACAATGTTAGTGAACATTTTCATCAGTTTGAGATTGACGATTGTACCTCATACCACAATCCACATTAAGTCAAAATATACAGAAACACACAGGTGTTGAGCCAGGAAATAAAATAGAGAAGACCTTTGAAATTCAGTTACCATATATACAGAAGCAATAGGTAATTGATGCATAGCTAGCAGTAAAGACCACTTAGAAACTTTTGAACTAGTCTATTAGTAGTAAATTTGGGAATCAACAAAAATATTCAAAAAGTATTTTGATGGAAGTTATGACAGTACTTCAAAATAGAACATTGAAAATAGAAGCTAAGAAAGAGATAAAGTGACCTCCGACATGGTAACCAAACTATTGATCATCGGTTTCGTGGCAGATTGATGGTTTCATCCATTAAAATAGGGAAATAAATATAGAGCACAGTTTTTATAAGAAAAATATTAAGTATAGTTTTGCCTAATAATTAGTCATGAGAATAATTTTTCAAAAATTTAAACTGCTTAATGCAACCACACAACTAATAAATTGTGTGGTGCAATTTCCATCATTTCATGGGCTAATCTACTATGTTTCAAGTATATAACTCTGCCTCTCCATGCAATCTGGGAGATAACAATTTATCATAAGCAATACAAACTCATGATGAATTGTAGATTAGCCCATCACAAAGCAGAAACGAATTATTTTTAAACTGAACATACTCAGTTGAAGAGATATTGACTAGAGTGGTTCAAAGCAATGCTATCTCTATTATTTAAGAACACATTTCGACCAAGAGTAAAATGCATCTCAAGCTAAACACATTATATCATGTATTTCACCTGGGCATTTTCTTATAAATATAGTGTTTCATGTTCCTAATATTTTAAAAATAATTTATAAACCAAAACTTTCTTCAGAAAAAAAAAAGTTAGTTTAAGCAGAATTTATATTTTTACCCTGGAGCTTTCTCTTTGTTATTCTCATCTTGCTAATTTGTAAGCATGATAGAAGTAGTAACCTCATTTTATAAAAATAAAATGCAAGAACTATAATTTTATACTCTCTGCTAAGCATAAATTTAGTAAATGTAGTGCCATATGGCTCATCATTATAAAAGTTAGTATTTCCACTTGCTTTGTAAATCTCTTCAATTTTATGGAGCATAGAAAGAAAACTAATTGCTAAGTGAGGTTACAGCATTTCTCTCTCTGAAGCACTAAACATTCATAAGCTTAGTATATTTTTTAAGAGAAAAGTAAACTACATTTGTAAATGAGATATTATTATGATGTAATTATTATTCCAGCTTTTTATAAGACATGTTTACTGGGCAACTATCAAACAAATTTCATTATTGTCCTTTTCAGCCAAATAAAATGGATTTATTAAAAAATTACAGTGATGAGCCATTTTAGTAATGCAATGTAAATTAGTTTTTATATAAATGAGGACTTTCACAAGGCCAGAATTAAACTCTTTATAAAATTTATGTAAAGTGATTTGGTAATGTAAAAATTGTATCATCTTAATTTTTTTAAATGTGGAATTAATTTGAATTTTACAAATTATATTTCTTTTGGAAGATAATTTTTCTATTTACAAGTTTTATCAGTACATGCAGATATACTATACAATGAAGTAAATAACATCACATACAGTTTTTGATTTAAGGAAATAAAAAGCTGTTTCCATTGCTCCCTAATTATTATTGATGTGATTCTAGCTCCAAGTATGGTCAAGAAGAACATTGTCATAATATTTTAGGAACATTGCAATATAACTTTTCAATATCAGTCTTAAATAAGACTGACTTAAATAGACTTATTCTTAACTTCAGGTTTTGATGGTAGCGGTCGTGGTAGTTGCGTTTGTGTGTTTGTGTGTGTGTGTGTGTGTGTGTGTGTTTTGAACAAAATTGGCAATATTACTTCATCTAAAATTTAATTAGTCACTAATTGTGTTACAAAGATTTACAAGTTTTGATTGCATGTTTTAAACAATGTTACTTAGAAAATGTGCCATGTGTTGTTCATGATGTTAAACAGCAAAAATATATTGTAGTCAGTTAGCTTTCAACAATTTCATTGTAATTTTGTGTCTCAAAAGTCTGTTATTTTCTTTGTATTATTTGTTCTAAAGAAAGTTTGTATCTGTATACGTGTGTGTATATATGTATATATATATATATATCTCCTAAGAATTATAAGGATTAAGTAGTCTTGTGTTTGATCTACACAAGATGCTTAAAAAAACTTTTTTCTGAATCATTGAATGAATGGATTTTTAAAATTATTACTATACTTTAAGTTCAGGATACACGTGCAGAACATGCAGCTTTGTTACATAGGTATACATGTGCCATGATGGTTTGCTGCACCCATCAACCCGTCATCTACATTAGGTATTTCTCCTAATGCTATCCCTCCCCTTGTCCCCCACCCCTCGACAGGCCCCAGTGTATTATGTTCCCCTCCCTGTGCCCATGTGTTCTCATTACTCAGCTCCCACTTATGAGTGAGAACATGTGGTGTTTGATTTTCTGTTCCTGTGTCAGTTTGCTGAGAATGATGGTTCCCAGTTGCATACATGTCCCTGCAAAGGACATGAATCATCATTTTTTATGGCTGCATAGTATTCCATGGTGTATATGTGCCAAATTTTCTTTATTCAGTCTAACATTGATGAGCATTTGGGTTGGTTCCAAGTCTTTGCTATTGTGAGTAGTGCTTCAATAAACATACATGTGCATGTGTCTTTATAGTAGAATGAATTACAATCCTTCAGGTATATAATCAGTAATGGGATTGCTGGGCCAAATGGTATTTCTAGTTCTAGATACTTGAGGAATCACCACACTGTCTTTCACAATGGTTGAACTAATTTACACTCCCAACAACAGTGTAAAAGCGTTCCTATTTCTCGACATCCTCTCCAGCATCTGTTGTTTCCTAACTTTTTAATGATCACCATTCTAACTGGTGTGAGATGGTATCTCATTGTGGTTTTGATTTGTATTTCTCTAAAGACCAGTGATGATGGGCTCTTTTCACATGTTTGCTGGCCACATAAATGTCTTCTTTTGAAAAGTGTCTGTTCACCTCCTTTGCCCACTTTGTTTGTTTTTTTCTTGTAAATTTAAGTTCTTTGTAGATTCTGGGTATTAGCCCTTTGTCATATAGATGGATTGCAAAAATTTTCTCCCATTCTGTAGGTTGCCTGTTCACACTGATGATAGTTTCTTTTGCTGTGCAGAAGCTCTTTAGTTTAATTAGATCCCATTTGTCAATTTTGGCTTTTGTTGCCACTGCTTTTGGTGTTTTAGTCATGAAGATTTGCCCATGCCTGTGTCCTGAATGGTATTGCCTAGGTTTTCTACTAGGGCTTTTATGGTTTTAGGCCTTATGTTTAAGTCTTTAATCCATCTTGAGTTAATTTTTGTCTAAAGTGTAAGGAAGGGGTTCAGTTTCAGTTTTCTACATATGGCTAGCCAGTTTTCCCAATGCAATTTATTAAATATGGAATCCTTTCCCTGTTGCTTCTTTTTGTGAGGTTTGTCAGAGATCAGCTGGTTGTAGATGTGTGGTGTCATTTCTACAGCCTCTGTTCTGTTCCATTGGTCTATATATGTGTTTTGGTACCAGTAACATGCTGTTTTGGTTACTGTAGCCTTGTAGTATAGTTTGAGATCAGGTAGCATGATACCTCCAGCTTTGTTCTTTTTGTTTAGGATTGTCTTGGTTATACGGGCTCTTTTTTGGTTCCATATGAAATTTAGTTTTTTTCTAATTCGGTGAAGAAAGTCAATGGTAGCTTGATGGGAATAGCATTAAATCTATAAATTACTTTGGGCAGTGTGGCCATTTTCACGATATTGATTCTTCCTATCCATGAGCATGGAATGTTTTTCAATTTGTTTGTGTCCTCTCTCATTTTCTTGTAGTTCTCCTTGAAGAGGTCCTTCATATCTCTTGTAAGTTGTATTCCTAAGTGTTTTATTCTCTTTGTAGCAGTTGTGAAAGGGAGTTCACTCGTGGTTTGGCTCTCTGTTTGTCTATTAGTGGTGTATAGGAATGCTTGTGATTATCAGCTAAAAGAGATTTTGGGCTGAGACAATGGGGTTTTCTAGATATACAAGCATGTCATCTGGAAACAGAGATAATTTGACTTCCTCTCTTCCTATTTGAGTACACTTTATTTCTTTTTCTTGCTTGATTTCCCTGTCCAGAATTTCGAACACTATATTGAATAGGAGTGGTGACAGAGGGCATCCTTGTCTTCTGCCAGTTTTCAAAAGGAATGCTCCTAGCTTCTGCCCATTCAGTACGATATTGGCTGGGGGTTTGTCATAAATAGCTCTTATTATTTTGAGATACATTCCATCAGTACCTAGTTTATTCAGTGTTTTTAGCATGAAGGGGTGTTGAATTTTATCAGAGGCCTTTTCCGCATCAATTGAGATAATCATGTGTTTTTGGCATTGGTTCTGTTTATGTGATGAACTACATTTACTAACTTGCATATGTTTAACCAGTCTTGCATCTCAGGAATTAAGCCAACTTGGTCGTGGTGGATAAGCTTTGTGATGTGCTGCTGGATTCGGTTTGCCAGTATTTTATTGAGGATTTTCCCATCAATGTTCATCAGATATTTGCCTGAATTTTTCTTTTTTTATTGTGTCTCTGCCAGGTTTTCGTAACAGGATGATGCTGGCCTCATAAAATGAGTTAGGGAGGAGGCCATCTTTTTCTTTTGTTTGGAATAGTTGCAGAAAGAATGGTACCAGCTCCTCTTTGTACCTCTGGTAGAATTCAGCTGTGAATTAGTCTGGTCTTGGGACTTTTTTGCGGTGGTAGGTTATTAATTACTGCCTCAATTTCAGAACTTGTTATTAGTCTATTCAGATATTCGACTTCTTCCTGATTTAGTCTTGGGAGGGTGTATGAATCCAGGAATTTATCCATTTCTTCTAGATTTTCTAGTTGATTTGCATAGAGGCATGTGAATAGATTTTTTTTAAAAAATAAATTCGTTGGATACATTTCTTCCTTTCAAATAAGAACCAAAAAAACAGGTACCACATTTTTTATTCTTTCTAGGATTGAAACTAATGCATAGATTTTCTGGCAATAGATGTGTTTTTTAAAGTTTACTTATAATGAAATTTCACATTCCAATTTATCCTTCTCCATAAATTTCATTTAAGAATGAAACTTTTGTGGGAGAATCATTTATTAAATAGAAAGAAATCTCAGGTTCAGTGGTGCAGTTCTTCAAGTGTTACATTTACAAAAATAGGCCGCTCATTCATGACTGCATGCAATAATCAATTACACAAGTATTTGGAATGTGCCAGAAACTGTACTTAAGGCTCAGTGTACACAATGGTAGGCAGAACGACAGAAGAAGATGTAGCCCCTGCCTGCATCATGATTGCCATTTAGTGCACTAATTAAATAATCATAGAAAAATAAATCTTCATTTGGCCTACACATCATGAAGGAGAGCTAATGTAGAAAATTCTGACTGGAACCCTCCAGTCCATTTTAATAAGGCTGTCCCAGATACTCAAAATCATATCTTCCCATTGTTTTGAATCGTCTACATTCAAATAGTCTGTACAATGTTGCTTCACTTTATTATCTTAGAAGGGACTGATTTTCTAATCTGCCACACCAATTTTGATTAAAATGACAAGGTATTTATATTTTAACAAAAATTTATATTCATTGTCACCAAAGTATCTACTGGTAAGAATTTTTGCATCGTCATTGTAGAACAATGAGAAAAATGTATGGTAGAAAGAATATATATGTGTGTATTTACATCTTTTCTAACTAATAACATTGTGCTGCTTTAGACCCATGTCTTAAATGACAAAAGGCACTAAAAATTGTTTTTCGAATTATTAAAATCTTCCACTGCACTACTTAAATATAATGTAACTGAATTAGAATAGGATTTAGTGAAACACAAATAATAAATTATTTACACAATAGCACTACATCCTGTAGACCCTGAAACAACCCTGGATCGTAGGATCCCAACACAATGTACTTATATGCCCAATAATACAGACTAGTTTATCACTTTTACTTACACTATCGGTTCAGCCCTTTCACTTATATGAATATGTTTGAGTGCTCTATGAGCAGCCCCTAAAATTTTTAAATTACTTATATTTGGCATATTACTATTTTTTTGGTTCTATCATAAAAATGAAATTGAATAAATCCTTTACATACAATAATCATGTGGGAAATACATTTTAATTTTAATTTAAAACTTGAATCAAATGATAAAATTAGAACATTATAGTGGCATTATGACAAATGTTAAATTTTCAAAGTGTACCAGAAAAAGTGTAAATTGTATTTTGTAAAGCTCTAAAAATAGAATGTTAATACTTTTATTTGTTTAATGTAAATTTTTTCCTATTTGATTTGAAAGCAGAAGAAGACAATTTGGATAATGCTACCATATGCAAATAAATTTTGTTTTCATTTATGTAATTGATCTCGTTAAGACTCATTTTGGAAAAATTCATCTGAATTAATAGAAATTAGTTAATTATAATCTTTACAAGTTAATATTATTTAACTGGAAAATAAATTAACAATGCGTGTCAATAATTCTTATATTATTTATAACTCCAATCCAGTAACTGTATATCTATTAATTTTTCCTAGGCAATTTTATGAAATATGTTATGTATGAAGATCTTTATCAAAACACTATTTTTGCTTTGCATCATGCAAATATGTGGAGCCAGAACAATATTTGAACATGTTTGTGCTGCCGAAAGCTCATCAAAAGACTTGGAAAAGTTGATACACAATGTGGTGTGTTGTTTTTAATTTTCATTTCCTTTAACGTAATTTATTATTTATTTAGCATAGTATTTATTTTCTAACTTTTGAATTTTCCACAGTTTTTCATATATATTTATTGTGTAAAATACATTATACTAGTAAGAATTATTTAGATATATTAAATACTTCAAAATTAAATTTATCAATGTTTTTGATGAAAATAAATTTTTATTACTAAAATAGTCTATGTTGAGCCATTGCTGAGCTTCCACTTAAAAGGAAAAAACATTTAATCTGCATACACAATTTATAACCTAAACATATATTATACTTGTTATACCACTTGGAACACATTCTGTAGTGGGATATTTAGCATATGTGCTTTAGAGAATGAGAAATATTAAGTCTGGGCACAGGGATGCACGCCTGTAATCCCAGCACTTTGGGAGGCCCAGATGGGCAGATCGCTTGAGGCCAGGAGTTCGAGAACAGCCCGGCCAACGTGGCAAAACCTGACTCCACTAATGAAAAGAAAAAAATAGCTGAGCCTGGTGGCATGTGAACCTATAGTCCAAGCTACTTAGGAGGTGGAGGTGGGAGAATTGCTGGAGCCCAGGAGTTTGAGGCCACAGTGAGCCAAGATTGTGTCACTTCATTCCAGCCTGGGTGACAGGGCAAAACTCTTTCTCAAAATATAAATAAATAAATAAATAATATTTAAATATTCTTAGATAATCTTAAAATAATAATAATCATTTGTACTTTCTACAATACCTTTTAAATCAAATTTCAACTACTAATGTAGGCCTTATTAGTATAGTTAGAATCAACAAAAACTAATAAAATTGGCATCTTGTATCTCTCACACAATGAAGGAACCAAAAGCTTCAAAATTTGAGAAAAAGCAGTTGAATATTATTATTTTTAATGTTTGATAATGTTTCTTTTTAAACAGAAGTAAATCAACAGAGACTTTAGGAATGTTAACGTTCTATTCATAAGCACTTCCACTTAACTAAGACTTGTAACTGAATATTAGGCAAGAGCGTTTACCGTATGTCTTGAGAACCCCTTTTATTTAGAAAAAACACTATTGAGGAATAACAGACATATACAAAGTCGTACACATTTAATGTACACAACTTAAAAAGTTCAGAGATCTAATGTTGAACACCCTTCGACACGCTTAGTGAAACATAGCCCCTCCCTTTAACTAGGAAGCCAGACCCTGTAACACTTTTTGGAACATTAAAAAATAAAAAAAAATCCTACTAGAGTAGTCAGTTGTTTACTTTAGTAAAGAAAATTACCTTCATGTTTTAATAGCAAATATAGAAAATTGTCCTTGGGGTACTTTTAATTATACCTCAGGATTTTTGTTGATTAAAACTTGTCCCCAATATAAAAAACAAATTCGTGAATAAATTAAGTTCAATAATAAAAATAACCCTATAAGAGCGATAATAAGAAAATACTTCCAATTATTCTTACTTTTAGAAAATATTTTTTACACAGTGTTTTAGTTGGATTTATCCCTAAGTATGTCATATTGTATGCCACTGAATTTTTTAAATTTTATTTTTCAATTGTATATTGCTGGTACATAGAAATAATTTGAGAGCTACTCTGTATTTCTTTTGTCTCCATTTTTGAAATTTATAATGACAAATAAAATTATCTAATACAGATCTCTGTTTTAATAATTTTATTTCAATAATTTTTCTGAGGACACACATTTCACTATATTATTACATCTGTAATTCCCTCATTTTTTGTTTCTTTATTGTACCGTTACCTTTGGTTTCTTGCTGCTTTTTTTTCCTATTTTCCCCAAAGTTACAGTAAGCACACACTAAAAATAAATTTTATAGCATGGTGGACTATATTTTTTTCCTGTGAGCATGATCATACTTCCTCATCACATGGCATTAATTTATCTGCCTTGTCTTAAAACAGGAGAGAAGGCATACAAATTTAACTAACAGTTAGGCATGACAGCCTTCCGAATGAAGATCCAACTTCCCAATGAGTTCCAGGGACTTCCAAATGAGTTACAGATACAAATGAGTTCCTGAGGCCACAGTGAAGAATGCAGGCTCAGAACATGGCTCAGAGTTTGACAGCCTGGAACGAACAAGGGAACTGCAAGATAATTCACAAAAAAGGAGCAACTGATGGCCTTTAGAAAAAGAACTGAATTTGCTAAAAGTCATAAAAAGTAGTTCTTAAACTGTCTTTATTTGAAGAATCTTTTATTGTTACAGTTTTTTAAAAAAAATGTCTTTGTCTTCCAGGAATTGTAGTGAAATTTTCCTTTCATGTTATAATTTTTGGAATAATTCTAGCATACTAACAATTTTTTTTCTGTTTTTCAATGTTCATATTAGTAATGATTTGACAACCTTATTTCAAATAATAAATGCATAATAACATACAACACAGTACTCTCATTCACAAAATTTCTATCCTCTATCTTGAATATTTCAATCCTGAAATATTACTGAGATATATAAAGTTGTTCAAATAAATTAAATTAAGTTTTTTGAATAACATATTATTTCTCATTAAATATTAAAAGTCAGTCTGAGCTCCTGGTACTTATGAGCTTATTAGCTAATAATTCTGTTCCAGCATATGCACTACTGCCATTATTGGAAGTTAAAGAGGTTGGCTGACAGTTAAACAATGCGATAAACTTATCTCTAGGATGTTTTCTAGATTCCTAAAATCTTCTTACAGCCTTATACTTTTTCAAGTAACTTAAACAACATATCTAACTGTATGATACATAAATTTAACAAGAAATAAATTAGATCTTAATATTAGATACACAGGGACAAAAAGATGGGAACATTAGACACTGAGGGTTCCAAAAGGAAGGCTAGTGGGAGAGGGATAACGGTTGGAAATCTACCTATTGGGTATTTTGTTCACTACTTGGGTGAAGGGACAATTAGAAGCTCAAACCTCCGCATCATGTAATATAGCCATGTCACAAACCTGCACTTGTACCCTCTGACTCTGAGCTCTATGTTGGCCCCTTTCAGCCACGGCTGGAGGTGCTGGGACACAGGGCACCAAATCACTAGACTGTATACAGCACAGGGAACTTGGGCTCTGCTCGGGAAACCAAACCATTTTTTTTTCTCCTAGACCTCCGGGCCTGTGATGGAAGGGGCTTCCCTGAAGACCTCTGACATTCCCTGGAGACATTTTCCCCATTGTCTTGGGGATTAACATTGGGCTCCTCATTACTTATGCAAATTTCTGCAGCTGGCTTGAATTTCTCCTCAGAAAATGGGTTTTTCTTTTCAATCACATTGTCAGGCTGCAAAATTTCCAAACTTGTATGCTTTTCTTCCCTTTTAAAACTGAATGCCTTTAACAGCACCCAAGTCATCTCTTGAATGCTTTGCTCCTTAGAAATTTCTTCTGCCAGATACCCTAAATCCTCTCTCTCAAGTTCAAAGTTTCACAAATCTCTAGGGCAGGGGCAAAATGCCAGCAGTCTCTGTGCTAAAACATAACAAGAGTCACCTTTGCTCCAGTTCCCAACAAGTCCCTCATCTCCATCTGAGACCACCCCAGCCTGGATTTCATTGTCCATATCATTATCAGTATTTTTGTCAAAGCCATTCAACAAATCTCTAGGAAATTCCAAATTGTCCCACATTTTCCTGTCTTCTTCTGAGCCCTCCAAACTGTTCCAACCTCTGCCTGTTACCCAGTTCCAAAGTATCTTCCACATTTTCAGGTATCTTTTCAGCAATGCCCCACTCTTCTGGTACCAATTTACTGTATTAGTCCGTTTTCATGCTTCTGATAAAGACATACCTGAGACTGAGAAGAAAAAGAGGTTTAATTGGACTTACAGTTCCACATGGCTGGGGAGGCCTCAGCATCACAACAGCAGGTGAAAGAAACTTCTTACATGGTGGTGTCAAGAGAAAATGAGGAAGCTGCAAAAGTGGAAACCTCTGATAAAGCTATGAGATCTTGTGAGACTTATTCACTCCCATGAGAACAGTATGGGGAGACCTCCCCCATGATCTATATTATCTGCCACCAGCTCCCTCCCACAGGATGTGGGAATTATGGGAGTACAATTCAAGATGAGATTTGGGTGGGGACACAGAGCCAAAACGTGTAAGAAGTAGGAAGAGAACTTACATAGAGGCAATTATAATAAAAAATGTACGTGAACACAAAAGTGAGTTGAGTCTTTAGAAATAATATAAAACAATGATTTTGCAGAATGAACTAAGAATAAAGAATACATTGATAGTGCAAGAATCAGTGACGTGGAAAATCTACTTAAAATGATGCCTCAGAATGCAGAGAAAAATTACAAAATTATGGGGGGAAATACAGAGTATATGCAGTAACAAAAATTAGCCACACATAGCTTGCATATGTAAATTTTTGTTGTTTTTTAGGCAAGTAAATAATTGCAAATGCAAATGATAAAATACTCAAATAAGAATCTGTATCTAATTTAATGGCTTCACTTGTGTTTAGATGCACTCCAGCCTGGGTGATAGAGTGAGTCAAAATAATTCAGATTTCAAATAAAATAGTTTGAGCACAATTGGCAGTGCCCAAGAAAAATTCATTATAGAGTGGGGTAAAATAAATAATGCAGAGGAAGATGTCACAAGGGTGAAAATAACTGAAGGTATGATGATACCCATAAAAAGCAGTTTTTATCCTCATTTTACAAATATGTGAATGAAATTCAGCAATATTGTGTGACTTTCCCATGGTCACCACCAATTGATAGTTGCTAAAACAAAGTTTCATAACTAAATGTTATTTCATGCTACAATATCTCATTGAATAATTCTACATTTCAGAACATTAACCACACTAAAATTTGTAAGCAGAGCATTGAATGTATTAAACAGCAATTATTTGAAAATACACAATATTTCTGTTCTTTGTTTTATCAAAGTTTCAGTTTATTTATTTTTAATCTCCTTCTTTATAGCATTGAAGAAAGTGCCATAAAACATTCTTATCAATCTTTTTGATATATTATTATTACTATTATTATTATTATTATTATTATTATTATTTGAGACAGAGTTTAGCTCTTGTTGTCCAGGCTGGAGTGCTATGGCGTGATCTCAGCTGACTGCAACCTCCGCCTCCCAGGTTCAAGCAATTCTCCTGCCTCGGCCTCCTGAGTAGCTGGGATTACAGGCCTGCACCACCATGCCCAGCTAATTTTTTGTATTTTTAGTAGACACTGAGTTTCCACTATGCCAGGCTGGTCTTGAACTCCTGACCTCGCATGATCCGCCTGCCATGGCCTCCCAGAATGCTGGGATTACAGGCATGAGCCGCTATGCCCAGCCTCATACATTCTTTTGCTTCTTGATCTATTTATACAAGGCATAATTAATTATTTTAAGTTAAAAGGTGACTATTTTTAAAACATGATTATTCTATAATTAGATCATGTAATTAATCATGGATTTTAAAGCCTTCATAAGAAGAATGCCTATTTTCTATATTGTTCTCCAATTAAAAATATAATATCAGAAAATGACCAGAAACTAATATATAATTCTATGATTTTCTATGCAAACAATAGTCTCTTGACATCTAAGATTACTGCAGTGAAAATTATGTTTATCAGAAAGCTCTTAGTGACAATTGATGAAGTATTGCTCACTTGTTGAAAAGTAATGGAAAACATAAATGTGAGTTTTCTGATATAAAGTGAATCTCTCTTTATTTTAAAAATACAGTATATATAACATTCATCGGAAATGTTATACTGTAAATAACATTCATTTCTGATGAATGTTATATATGCTTTGTTTTTAAAGTAAAGAGCAAAAATCATTCCGGACATTACAAAAATGTCTTTGCACTTGAATATTTTTGCACAGTAACCCACTAAAGAAAGTGATGTCCCAAAAATACAACTACTTTGATCCAAAAAGGAGAAAAAAAAATATTAATTTGTCATTAAACAAATGTATTGAATATTTTACACAATTGTCCAGCTCTACTCTAGACACTGAATTGCCGGGACAATCACAACAGATATTGCTTATTTATATACTTTGTTATACAGAGATGAAAATTGAACAATAAACCAATGACTTTATAAGATACTTTAAGACGTTTGTCAGTGCAGTAAGAAAATGCACAATGTAATATTTTAGACAGCAAATGTCTGGGGCATAAGATTCTTTAGATCGGTATGAGAAAACTGTTCTTTTTTTTCTAAAGGAAGCCTATGATCTAAGACCTGTGTGATGATACAAATTCAGCTGTATGGACATCTGGAGCCAGAGTGCGCCTAGCAAAGGAAAGGCATAGAGGAGGCAGGAGCTTGGTGAGAGTGACATGATGCTTAGGACAGCACCCTGAGCAAGGGCACACTATGGGACCTGAGTTCTCAGGGACAAACAGGGGCCAGACTGTGAAGCCCCTGGGGCCCTGCTAAAGAAGTTAGATTTATATTTTAAGCATAATGGGAAGATAGTGGAGGATACTGACATAGGGGATAATATGATCTGCTTAACAATTTTTAATAAAGCCGCTGCAGCTGCTAAATAGGTACTTTAATTGGAAAGTAAGAATAGAAACATAGAAATATTTGAAGAGAGTTTTCAGTACTTCAAATGAAAAATGATGGGTTGGACAAAGAAATTATTTGAGAAGATGGAGAGAAGTAGTTGGGCTAAAAATATATTTTAGCAATAGAGACGGCTGTCTAAGGCTTGCTGAAGGATTAAATGTCAAAAAGTGTGGATTCGAAGATGGTTCCTAGGGTTTGTTTGAGAACCTAGAAGCATGGAGGTTGCATTTACTGAGATGGGGGTACTGGGGAAAGAAGAGACTTATTTGGGAATGAGGCCCAAAGACATGTCTCACTCACAGGTGGGAATTGAACAATGAGAACTCATGGACACAGAAAGGGGAACATCACACTCCGGGGACTGTTGTGGGGTTGGGGGAGGGGGGAGGGACAGCATTAGGAGATATCTAATGCTAAATGACGAGTTAATGGGTGCAGGAAATCAACATGGCACATGGATACATATGTAACAAACCTGCACATTGTGCACATGTACCCTAAAACCTAAAGTATAATAATAAAAATAAAAATAAAAAAATAAAGAAAGAAAAATATAAAAATTACTACCATTTATTTAGCATTTTCTAGTTGCTAGGGACTGTGTTAATTTTTTATGCTTATTACTTTACTTAATCCTTAATAATTCAAGAGTTAGCTGTAGATACTAGTTTTAGTCCCAATTTTGGGGGAGAGTAAAATAAGCCTGAAAAAGTTAAATAAATATCAAAGGTTATATAGCTAGAAATTTGTAAACACAGGGCTCACACCCAAACTATCTGATTTCAACCTACATACTTAAATACTGCTCTTCTTTAAGTTTGCTTCAGCTTGATGACAGTAAATGACTGAATTAAACTCTATCTTCATACTTGGTATATGCACATGTCTATACTCAAGCTGCCCAAGGTACAGGATGCCCAAGCTGTAGAACCAGAGATCCTGGGACAGTTTTTAGAAATTTAGTTAAAATGACATAAAACAGTGACATTGACAAATGTGTTTTTTTAGGCTGGCAACTTCCTTGATTTTGTTTTTTGCTATGGTGCTGTAATTTAATGAGCCTTGCCACTCAGTTTTGGCTTTTGGTTGAACTAATAATTTCTTCTTCAGGTCTTTCTTTCTGCAAGTCTTGTAATATCTGGGCTTTATTATTTTGCATTTCTTCTTACATCTTGTCAATTTATTTTTTATTTTACTTAAATTTCTAGGATACGTGTGCAGAACGTGCAGGTTTATTACATAGGTCTACATGTGCCATGGTGGTTTCCTGCACCTATCAACCAGTCATTTAGGTTTTAAGCCCTGCATGCATTAGATATTTGTCCTAATGCTCTCCTTCCCCTTGCCCCTGACTCCCTGACAGGTCCCGCTGTGTGATGATCGCCTCCCTGTGTCCATGTTCTCACTCATAAGTGGGAGTCAATTACTTTCTAAACTGATTGTCTTTTTTAAGTATTTTGTCAAAGGGAACCAAGAGCAAAAATATCACCTAACAACATTGTTTTCCCTTCTCTTCACCTCAAACCACATTTATGTGTTGTGTTTTCTTTTTAATTTATATGTTATTGCAAGAAACATTTTACAAATATGTTGTGACTACAGAGCAGCATGAAGTACCAGTCTCAAGATTCCAACAACCATATCCTCAATACACACTGCATGATTTTAGGTCAATAACTCATATAGATTTTCTCATATTGAATGCACTCACTCATTTCTGTATCAGTAAACACTGGATAAGTTATGTAATAGTGAAAAAGAAAATCTTTGTGACGTGCAATAAAGATGTTTATTTCTGTCTCATTTTATACGTATATTGAGGATCAGATTTGGATCTATTCTACATCTCCTTCTAAATAAGGTGCTATCTGAAGGGCATGTTATCTGGGACACACCTAGACTTATTGTAGAAAGAAAACTATGAGCTATGATGGAGTCACAAGAGGGATCTCAAAATTTCTGCCAAAAACTGGCACATGCTGCCTTTGCTCAGATGTGGTTTACCAAAACAAGTCATGTGACCGATTATGACAAAATTAGGAAGGAAAATTTAGTATGTTTTTGGGTGAGAAATCACAAGTCACACGGCAAAATCTGATATTAGCGTATTAATTGAATATGAATCTCTTAAGAAAAGAAAATAAAAACTTGGGAAACATATGACAGTTTACTACAATCCCCAAATTAACTTCTAGTGAAAAACAATATTAGGTCAAAACAAGAGAAAAATAGGGGAAAGAATTAGAATGTCTATCTTAACAGAAGTATCACCAAAATCAATTCATATAGAATAATGATCTATACTATCAAAATAAAATCCAACTTAAATATTTATCTTACTTTCATTTACCTTTTATTAACCATATGGTCCCCTTAAATTGAGATTCAAAAAGAAAAATCTAAGTACCATGAATAGGCTCAGCTTATAAAATAAACATCACATAAAACTTAAATCCTCTGTAATTTATTAAATAATAGAATGAATTTTTATAAATGTAGATACAAAATAAATAAGTAAAATAATTTGAATTATAATTTTTGATTATGAAATCTGAATCACAATTTCAATTACAATTTACAATTTTAACTCCTTTTTAACTCATAACAATTGATTTTTATTTTAAAATAGAAAAAATGAATATAGTGTTTTGTTTTAGCCACAAGTTCTTATGTTTCATACATCAAATTTTTATTATGAGTCTTTTTAGCTCATTTTATCAAAATATAGAGTTCATTACTCCTTACATTTGAGAAGGCCTTGTCATTTGCTTTGGCAAATAGGAAATTAGCCTCTTTCACACAGACTAAACTAAAAGTTTGTGGATCTCAGGGCCTGCACTCTCAATGCTGTTTGAATTGATCTGCCATGTGAACAAGTCAAGGCTAGGTGAATTCCTGGGGTGAGGAATGATGTGGTCTCCATTGTCTCAGCCAAAACCAGCAAATATAAAACATACAAATGAGGCCATCCAGTGCAGCCCAAGCCCTAGCCAATCTGCTGACTGTGAGTGTAGGGGAAGCAAAAGTTTACCTCTACCCTCTTAAGGTCCCTGGCTGGGTATGATAATTAAATTAATTAGACAGACTAAGAGGAGAAAAACATACAAATTTAAGTTTTATGTGACACAGGAGCCAACATAAGAAAGTGAAGACCCAAAGAAAGGACAAAACTTACAAAGGAAGAGAGGCTATGGAGAAAAAGTAACTAAATTATGTGTGGAGGCTAAAGGAAGATAAGAATTATTTTAACCGGGTCTGTGTATACAGGATTGTCTCAGCTACGACTCCCTTTTGAATAATTGTATTTATCCTCAGGATACAAGGAGGGTATCTTTCACATAGGAGTTTTTAATCTTCTGTTTCAGGAAAAAAAGGAGAAGAATAAAATATCTTTCTTGTATCTGCTATTTTTTAAGTGCCTTAGAAGTAGTCCTTAGGTCAAAGTAACATATTTTGGGGTGACATATTCTGGCACCCTTAAAAGGGACTTGTAAGTGAGCCCAACTGAAAGTAGCTAAGCTTGACCAACAGGAGAAAATCTATGCAGATTCAGAATGAAAAAAACGTGGTATTTTTTAAGCCAATACATCTAAAGATCTTTTGTCATGCTGCAAAACTTTCTCACCATTATGATGTCATATATTTTAATAGAAATATAATAATTTTCAGGCAATTCTCAAAAATATGTAAGAGCTTCTTGTTGCTGTCTTACTATAGAATAGCATAAAAGCTTTCAGGTTCTTTAATGTATCTTTATCCTACAGATGAAGAAATGTAGAGCACAGTATATCCGATAACGCATGCTCTCAAGTAACATTGTTTGATGGTGCAAACGTGTTATAAATAATCTGATCATTGGAGGAGCATTTTTATTTTATTTATAATAATTTATATATAAAGTAGGGGTTAAAGTTGTTTTCTTCTATCATTTTAGAAAATGAAAGAAAAGAAAACCGAGTTTTATATGAAGTTAGCTACTAGTGACACTGAAGAGTAAGGGGAGGAAAAAAGAGATAGGGCAGAGTTGAGTTTATCTTACAGAAAAAAAAAGTGCTTTATACATACCTATATATCTTTCAAAGCATCATCAATTTAGTATTAATTAACCTAGTTTTTTTTTTCCTCTAATTATCCTGATCAGTTTTGGCCATATGCGAAATACAGAGAAGTTAAAGCATAGGTGACCAATAGAAGTGTGGCGATTCCTCAGGGATCTAGAACTAGAAATACCATTTGACCCAGCCATCCCATTACTGGGTATATACCAAAGGACTATAAATCATGCTGCCATAAAGACACATGCACACGTATGTTTATCGCAGCACTATTCACAATAGCAAAGAGTTGGAACCAACCCAAATGTCCAACAACGATAGACTGGATTAAGAAAATGTGGCACATATACACCATGGAATACTATGCAGCCATAAAAAATGATGAGTTCATGTCCTTTGTAGGGACATGGATGAAACTGGAAAACATCATTCTCAGTAAACTATCGCAAGGACAAAAAACCAAACATCGCATGTTCTCACTCATAGGTGGGAACTGAACAATGAGAACTCATGGACACAGGAAGGGGAACATCACACTCCGGGGACTGTTGTGGGGTGGGGGGAGGGGGGAGGGACAGCATTAGGAGATACACCTAATGCTAAATGACGAGTTAATGGGTGCAGGAAATCAACATGGCACATGGATACATATGTAACAAACCTGCACATTGTGCACATGTACCCTAAAACCTAAAGTATAATAATAAAAAAAGAAAAAAAAAGAAAAGAAGCATTTAATCAGCAAGAAATGACTATGTTTTTGCAAGACTGCATTTTTAAATGTATTCTAATGTGCTTGAGACCTATAATAGACAAGAAGAATTGAAGTTAGCTTGTGCTTTAAATTACCTTAAGGTTATCTAGGACATTCTTTGAAGGCAACCTAATAGGACACTGAGTGTTTTGTTAGATCTGCAATAAGCAGTTTTATTTTACATCAAATAGAGGTGAATTTAATAGTTTGACCCAATTTCTCATGAAAAGAGCTCTTTGTGTAAAATACTTGAGTAGACTTTGTTCTGGTATCCTCAAGGACATGAGGAAAATCGCACTTCGTTATGGTTTAACTTGTAGGTTCAGGAGTTGAACTATCCTAAATGACCTGTTCTTGATAAAATGCCCTTTTAATTTGCTGATTTTGCTCCCAAGATATACAAGTCTGCAGTCTGCTAATGTACTGATCACTACGTTCTGTTGGGATAATTATTTCAAAATAATTTTTTTGAGTTGCAAGGCAGGTCAAAAAGGAAAAAAAAACTTACAAAGTTTAATACCTGAAGGAAGGGCACTAGTAAATGTTTTAAAATAAATTGTGTAGGCAGAATTTAAAAGGCAGACTAACCACAAATAGTTACTATATTAAAATCATTGCTTACTTCTAAATAAATACTTTATTCTGAACCCCTGAAGGGAGTGATCTCAAAGTGTTTTATAAACCAACTTATGTGTAAAAATTGGTGACAAAAATGTATTTCATCAAGAGACAAATCAGAGCAGGCGATGGAAATGGTCAATCCTAAGATCTTTTATTAATGTGTTTTCTTCCCAGTAAAATTAAATATTCTTTATAGGCATAAAGGAAACTGAATATCACCGTTCTGTATGCAGTTTTGCCTGCCCATACACTGAGGGATTTGGTTGCTTAAACCCTTTAATCTTAGAATTTCTATTTGTCTCACAAGAAAGAAGAAACAAAACTAATGTGAGTAATGTGCCACCAGAGAACACATTTGTTACCACTGATGAACCTTCCTTGACACATCATAATCACCCAAAGTCCATAGTTTATATTAGAGTTAACTCTGGGTGTTGTACATTCTACAGGTCTAAAAAATATATAATGATATGTATCCACCATTATACTATCATAAGCATGTGCTTTCACTGCCCTAAAAATTCTCTGTGGTCCATCTATTTATGGTTCTTTCTGCCTACCCTCAACCTCTGGTAAACCATTCACTATGTTCCTATTTTCAACTTTTCTAGAATGCCATATATTTGAAATCATACAGTATGTTGTCTTTTCAGATTGACTTCTTCATTTATTAATAAGCATTTAAGGTTTCTCTATGTTTTTCATGGTTTGGTAACTTCTCTGTAGCACAGAGTAATATTACTTTGTATATTCACTGGCTGAAGGACATCCTGAGTGCTTCCAAATTTTGGCAGTTTTGAAGAAAGTCGCTATAAACATCTGTGTGCAGGTTCTTGTATAGACATAAATTTTTAACTCCTTTGGGTAAATAACACAGAGCACAATTACTGGATTACATAGTAGGAGTATTAGAATAATATTGATTTACCTCTTACTATCAGACTGTCTCTGTTACTAGCTTTATTGAAAAAAGTTGTCATGTTGAGGATAGCCATGTTCCAAACAACTGAGGTTGGCCTTTTCCCAGCAGCTCGCTAGAAACTGAACTCCTCAGTCCAACATCCTGAAAGAAACTGAATCCTTCGAAACACTATGTTAGTGAGCTTAGAAGTGTATTGTTCCTTAGTCACACCTTTGGGTGATACCCCAGCTTTGGCCAACATTTTCACTGCAGCCCCATGGAAGCCCCTGGAGCAGAAAGGTTAGAATTTCTGACCCATAAAAACTGAAATAACAGATGTATGTTCAAGTTGCTAAGTTTGTGGTAATTTGTAACTGAAACAGTACATGACCATTACAACTATACACAAAATAGCTTACAAAGGAAAAAATGAGTGAATATTGGTTTCTTTCTTTCCTTTTTTTTTTTTTTTTTTGAGATGGAGTCTCGCTCTGTTGCCCAG
>NW_026652305.1:304271-305285 GCF_009828535.3 Hylobates moloch
CCCCCCCCCTCAGCCTCCGAAAGTGCTGGGATTACAGGCTTGAGCCACTGCACCCAGCCAATTTATTTATTTCTATACAATTTTTAAGACTGCTAAATAATATAATAATAATAAGATATTTAGTAAATTGGCATTGTATTTCATGGCTTACTAAATGGTTGCTTTTGTTATTAGTTCCAAAATTATATTTATTATTACTATACCATAAAAATTTACATCAATTTCAACTTAACAAAACATAATCATATAAGGTATACTTATCTCTAATACAACTGAAACTACAGAAAATGAAGAATAAATAATTTAAAAACTCCAACCAGAAGATAAGTAAATTTTAGGAGTTCTGTACTATAGTAAATATATGGGATCTGATCCTTAAAAAATTAGAATGGTGGAAATTACAATCCAAAACTGAAGTGAGCAATAAAACTGTGATAGAGGTGAGAAGCATTTTTACCAATAATAAATATAACAATAAATCTTACACAATACATATGTGTCAGTATTATTCTACACCTTTTAAACATTCAGAAATTCATTTAAACCTCATAATAATCATATAAGGTAGGTATTGGTATAATTCGCATTTTCCAGATAAGAAAACTTAGTGTTCTTACATGAAGTTTTTGGTTTCCCGGTGCATTT
Organism: Hylobates moloch; assembly: GCF_009828535.3. Taxonomy (NCBI): domain Eukaryota; kingdom Metazoa; phylum Chordata; class Mammalia; order Primates; family Hylobatidae; genus Hylobates; species Hylobates moloch. The sequence goes on from NW_026652305.1 coordinate 304,917, forward strand.
AAAAGTTATGTTGACACTCACCCATCCATCCCATTACTGGGTATATACCCACAGGATTATAAAACTTGCTGCTATAAAGACACATGCACACGTATGTTTATTGAAACCCTATTCACAATAGCAAAGACTTGGAACCAACCCTGATGTCCAACAATGATAGACTGGATTAAGAAAATGTGGCACATATACACCATGGAATACTATGCAGCCATAAAAAATGAAGAGTTCATGTCCTTTATAGGAACATGGATGAAACTGGAAACCATCATTCTCAGCAAACTATCGCAGGGACAAAAAACCAAACACCGCATGTTCTCACTCATAGGTGGGAATTGAACAATGAGAACACATGGACACAGGAAGGAGAAC
>NW_026652305.1:305685-338605 GCF_009828535.3 Hylobates moloch
CTGCCTCAGCCTCCCGAGTAGCTGGGACTACAGGCGCCCACCACCACACCTGGCTAATTTTTTTTGTATTTTTAGTAGATACGGGGTTTCACCACGTTGGCCAGGATGGTCTCGAACTCCTGATCTCGTGATCCGCCCCCCCCCCTCAGCCTCCGAAAGTGCTGGGATTACAGGCTTGAGCCACTGCACCCAGCCAATTTATTTATTTCTATACAATTTTTAAGACTGCTAAATAATATAATAATAATAAGATATTTAGTAAATTGGCATTGTATTTCATGGCTTACTAAATGGTTGCTTTTGTTATTAGTTCCAAAATTATATTTATTATTACTATACCATAAAAATTTACATCAATTTCAACTTAACAAAACATAATCATATAAGGTATACTTATCTCTAATACAACTGAAACTACAGAAAATGAAGAATAAATAATTTAAAAACTCCAACCAGAAGATAAGTAAATTTTAGGAGTTCTGTACTATAGTAAATATATGGGATCTGATCCTTAAAAAATTAGAATGGTGGAAATTACAATCCAAAACTGAAGTGAGCAATAAAACTGTGATAGAGGTGAGAAGCATTTTTACCAATAATAAATATAACAATAAATCTTACACAATACATATGTGTCAGTATTATTCTACACCTTTTAAACATTCAGAAATTCATTTAAACCTCATAATAATCATATAAGGTAGGTATTGGTATAATTCGCATTTTCCAGATAAGAAAACTTAGTGTTCTTACATGAAGTTTTTGGTTTCCTGGTGCATTTAAAAGTTATGTTGACACTCACCCAGCCATCCCATTACTGGGTATATACCCACAGGATTATAAAACTTGCTGCTATAAAGACACATGCACACGTATGTTTATTGAAACCCTATTCACAATAGCAAAGACTTGGAACCAACCCTGATGTCCAACAATGATAGACTGGATTAAGAAAATGTGGCACATATACACCATGGAATACTATGCAGCCATAAAAAATGAAGAGTTCATGTCCTTTATAGGAACATGGATGAAACTGGAAACCATCATTCTCAGCAAACTATCGCAGGGACAAAAAACCAAACACCGCATGTTCTCACTCATAGGTGGGAATTGAACAATGAGAACACATGGACACAGGAAGGAGAACATCACACTCCAGGGACTGTTGTGGGGTGGGGGTAGGGGGGAGGGATAGCATTAGGAGATATACCTAATGCTAAATGACGAGTTAATGGGTACAGCACACCAACATGGCACATGTATACATATGTAACAACCTGCACATGCACCCTAAAACTTAAAGTATAATAATAATAAAAAAGTTATGTTTACACTCTACTGTAGTATACTAAGTGCACAATATCATTAAACATTTACATATCTTAATTTGAAAATATTTTTTATTGCTAAAAAATACTACCAATCACCTGAGCCTTCAGCAAATCATAATCTTTTTGCTGGTAAAGAGTCTTGCCTTAATGTTGATGACTGCTGATTGATCAGGGTGCTGGTTGCTGAAGGCTGGTATGGCTGTGGAAATTTCTTTAAAAAGGACAACAATGAAGTTTGCTGCATTACTTGACTCTTCATGAAAGATTTTTTTTTGTAACATGGGATGTTTTTTGACAGCATTTTACCTACAGTATAATTTCTTTCAAAATTGGAATCAATTCTCTTAAACCCTGCTGCCACTTCATTAATTAAGTTTATGGAATATTTTAAATATTTTAAATCCTTTGTTGTCACATTAACAATATGTATAGCATCTTCAACAGGGGTGGATTCATCTCAAGAAACCACTCTCTTTTATCATCCATAAGAAGCAACAACTCATCTGTTCAAATTTTATCATGAGATTGCAATAATTCTGTCACATCTCCAGGCTCCACTTCTTCTCAAAGTCTTTCATGAGGATTGGAATCCACTTCTTCCAAACTCCTGTTAATGTTGATATTTTGACCTTCTCACATGAATCACAGACGTTATAATGACATCTAGAATGATGGATCCTTTTCATAAGTTTATCAATTTGTTTTTCCTAGATGCAGAAGAAGAATCACTATTTATGACATAAGCTTTGCAAAATGAATTTCTTACACAATAAGACTTGAAAGTTAAACTGACTTCTTGAAGAATGTGCTGCAGAATGGATGTTGTGTTAACAGGCGTGAGAACAACATTCAGGTCCTTGTACATCTACATTAGGGCTCTTGGGTGACAAGATGCATTGTCAATGAGCAGGAATAATTTGAAAGGAGTCTTTTTTGTTTTTATTCTGAGCAGTAGGTCTCAAAAATGGGCTTAAAATATTCAATACATTAGACTATAAACAGATGTGATGTCATTCAGGTTTTATTATTTCATTAATAGAGCACAGGTAGAGTATATTTAGTATAATTTTTCAGAGCCCTAGAATTTTGGAATGGTAAATAAGCATTGGCTTCAAATTAACATCTCCAGGTAGCACCTAACAAGAGAGTTAGACTGTGTTTTGAAAATATAAAGTCATGCATTGACTTATTTCTACCTATGAAAGTCCTAGATGGCCTCTTCTTCCAATAAAAGTTTCCTTCTTTTACACTGAAAATATTTGATTTAGTATAACAACTTTCATCAATGATCTTAGGTAGATCTTCTGAATAACTTGCTGCGATTTCTCCATCAGCACTTGCTGCTTCACTTTGTACATTTATTTATGCAGAAGGCTTCTTTTGACTTCTGTTCAGACTATTAAACTCTCTCCACATTGGCAATAAGGCTGTTTCACTCCTATCATTCATGCATTCACTGGAGTAACACTTTCAATTTATTTCAATAGTTTTCCATTTGCATTCACAACTGGATCAATTGTTTGATTCAAGATGCCTGCCTTGTGGCCTGTCTCTGCTTTGGCCATGCCTTCCTCACTATGTTTAATCATTTCTAGCTAGATTTAAAGTGAGAGACATGTCACTCTTTCTTTCACTTGAACGCTTAGAGGCCTCAGTAGGGTTATTAATTGGCCTAATTTCAATATTGTTGTGTCTCAGGAAATAAGGAGCCCGAGGATAGAGAGAGAGAGATGGAGGAATAGCTGGTCAGTGGAACAGTCAGAACACACACAACATTTATCAATTCAGTTCACCATTCTATATGGGCACAGCTTGTAGCTCAAAACAATGACAACGGTAACATCAAAAATTACGGATCACAGTTCACTATAACAGATATCATAGTAATTTAAAAATGTTTAAATATTGAAATTATTACCAAAATATGACACAGGGACATGAAGTGAGCACCTGCTGTTAGAAAAATGGCGCTGATAGACTCGCTGGATGCACAGTTGCCACAAACCTACACTTGGTAAAAAAAAAAAAAAAAATGCAGTATCTGCGGAAAAAAAAAAAATGCAGTATCTGTGAAGCACTATAAGGTGAAGTGCAATTAAATGATGTATGCCAGTGTAAATATAATGGTATATAAATCATCAACCTGCAATAAAAATCTTTTTTATAAGGCTCCATCTTTATTTAAGGAATTATCTTTATCATCAATTTGAGGTAGAACCTAGGACCTAATATCCATAGATTAGAAGAAATCAAGTTTAACAAATGAAATGGTTAAAGTCCTCTCTATTTAAAACATCAGAAGTCAGAAATTACAAGGACAAAAGAAAGAGGAGAAAGCAAAAGCAGAACGAAGAGAGAAAACAATTACCAAACATTATGGTGGGGAAAGAAATAATCTTAAAAGCAGAATGTCAATTCTATTTTATTTACTCTGGTTTTCTATAATGCTTCTCCACCTTTACCAAAATTCTACTAAAGTCTGATTTTTATGAAAACTTTATCGAGTCACACAACCTAAAGTGTTAAACAGAGCAGATCCAGCAATTTGAAGATCATCTTAGGCATGGCATGCAGAAAACATGAGATGATATATTTTAGTTGAAGACAAAAAATAAGAGTCACAAAGATAAATTGAGCTGTAAAATCTTAGTAATAAATCTGTAGCTGCAAACTGTGGGACAGATTTAATGTCCCTATTAATTAGTCAGTTAGTGAATTTGCAATGATTGAAAATATAGCATATACTCTGTATCATATTCACACAAAGAGCACAATCAATTCCCTGCCTTCAATGAGCTTAGAATGCACTGAGAAGACTAAATCATCTCAAATGGTAAATTAACAGACATTAAATATCTCTTATAATTACATGTAAATGTAGTACTCATTTGTTATAATTTAATCAATCACCTCCATTCTAAGTCCTAATAAAAAGCCCTCTCCTTTATTCTTAATGGTAGGTAACAATTCTATTAGTATTATTATACTTACCCTATACAAATGTGGTTTATTATTATTATTGGAAGTTGTCTCAAACTTCCCTTGAAAGTCTGTGAAAATATTGATTGCCTAACTGTTAATTGAAGCCACTGGAATAATTCAGAGGATAGAAGGGTGGGAGGTAAGATTTGAAATTTGGCAGAGACATAACATTTAATTCTGGGAGGGGGGAACAACAGGGAAGGAAATGAAAGTAATGATCAACGTAATATTCTCATAAGAAAGAGAAGACACAGAATAACAGGAAGTGGGAGAAGTAAAATCTGAGTCCACCCAACTAATTTTTATTATTTTATAATTTGAACTTTCATTTTAGATTCAAGAGATATGTGTGCAGGTACGTTCCATGGGTATATTGTATGACGTTGAGGTTTGTGTTATGAGTGATTCCATCACCCAGGTAGAGGTAGTCAGCATAGTACCCAATTTTTAGCCCTTACTGCCCTCTCTCCCTCCTCCCTCCTGTAGTCCCCAGTGTCTACCTTTATGTCTATGTGTATCGAATGATTAGCTCCCACTTATGAGTGAGAACATGTGGTATCTGGTTTTCTGTTCCTATGTTAATTTGCTTAGGATAATGGCTTCCAACTGTGTTCATATTGCTACAAAGGACATGATTTTTTTCATGGCTGTGTAGTATTCCATTTTCTTTATCCAATCCACTGTTGGTGGACAGTTAGGTTGATTTCATGTCTTTGCTATTATGAATAGTGCTAGGCTTGCTAATTGAGGGCCATGGACACCAGGAAGATGTAGGCAAATAAGACCAGATACAGAATAGCAAATCAATAAGATGTATTATTATCTTGGGAACTATATGATAAAATGTGTACTAAAAGTTTAATTTTACAGAGTCTAAGACAAAATAAATTTAGAAAAAAATAAAATTTAAAAAGTTATAATCACAAGTATCAATAATGGCAAGTAGGATGCTTTTAAATAACTAAATTTGATAATATATTATCCTTTGAATTCTTAGAGAGAATGGCATTTGGACTAATAAACAGAGTCAGGATTTTAAATGACACAGTTCTAAGAAAATGAAAAATCAGTTTAACCATATTGCTTCAAATATAATATAATAATTACAAATGTATTTCATCATGAGCTTGAAAGAAAAATTTGGCTATACTCATTTTTTCCATAATGCATTTATACAAAGATATAAGAACTAGCTAATGCTTAGTTGTTAAATGAGGTGTGCCCAGAATGAACATTTTATATCTTTGATATATTATGAAAGCACAAGTGCTTATTTACTTGTAAATATCTTTTCTGCAATGTATAAAGATACACAATTGCATTCCAATACATTTTTATATGCTAATCTTGAATTAAAGATACCTAACTTCACTATAAAATTGTACTAAATAAGTGAAGAAAAGTATGTGCTTATAGATTTTTTCTATATATAACTTACATAGAAACAATATATGTATGTTATATATAATTATATATGTTGTTACTTTCTCATATACATGAGAAAGCAATTACTCTGAACATCTTGAACTAGCTAATATGAAAAAATGAGTAAAATTGTAGTGCAACACAATTATGAGAAAAATTGCTCTACAGATCAATCTGTATGGAAAAATACATCAGTGATGGAGCTGAAAGAAATATCATAAGTTCATTCTATCATCTCTCTGATCTCATGCCTCTCATTGACCAATCAGCAGTCAGAAAGTAAGGAGAGACTTTGGTACATCCTAGAAATGTCAGCCTCTTGGGGTACAAGATAGGTTGGGAGAACAGTGGAAAATGGATCTAGATGAATCTATAGAAAGGGTTCAGCATAGTCACGTTATGTTGTCTATTTCATAACTTAGGTACTGTATTTTTTTTTTTTTTTTTTGATACAGACTCTCGCTCTTTTGCCCAGGCCGGAGCGCAGTGGCGCTATCTCGGCTCACTGCAAGCTCCGCCTCCCGGGTTCACGCCATTTTCCTGCCTCAGCCTCCCGAGTAGCTGGGACTACAGGAGCCCACTACCGCGCCCGGCTAATTTTTTGTATTTTTTTAGTAGAGACGGGGTTTCACCGTGTTAGCCTGGATGGTCTAGATCTTCTGACGTCGTGATCCGCCCGCCTTGGCCTCCGAAAGTGCTGGGATTACAGGCGTGAGCCACCGCGCCCGGCCGGTACTGTATTTTTAATGTAGTTATACATCACATTAGAGATGTCTACACAAATTTTTAAAATAGTTATGAGTTGAAAAATAAACCAATGCAATGAATTTTATACTGCTTTTTAATCAAAAGCAAAACTGAAAGAAAATCAAGATAATTTCCACAAGACTTGATGAGTTCTTTTGTGAAGGTGCCATAAAATTCAAATGCAGAAATGAGAGAGAATAGACTCTTGCCTTCTCTACATTTCGGCTCTGTCCAAAGGACATAGCAATTTTACGTAGTTTAAACTTATATTATTCTCTGTTATTCATTTTTCTCTTTGAAATGTAATTTATTTGTATTGTTTCTTTTCAAATTAAGCATTGCAAAAACTCAATTTATCATAAAAATTATGTTTCTTTCACAATAGAAAATATAGCTATTATTCATACTGATTGGATCTGACTTATGATGTTTATGTGATATCTTCCTTATTGTACAATTTTGGGAAAGCCATGGTCTTTCTATTTGTATTTTTATTTTTTATTTTATTTATATATTTATTTTTTGAGACAGAGTTTCGCTCTTGTTGCCCAGGTTGGAGTGCAATGGCGCAATCTCAGGTCTCTGCAATCTCCGCCTCCTGGGTTCAAGCAATTCTCCTGCCTCAGCCTCCCGAGTAGCTGGGATTAAAGGCGTGCACCACCATGCCTAGCTAATTTTTGTATTTTTAGTGGAGATTGGGTTTCTCCATGTTGGTCAGGCTGGTCTCGAACTCCTGACCTTGGTTGATCTGCCCGCCTCGGCCTCCCAAAGTGCTGGGATTACAGGCATGAGCCACTGTGCCCTGCATCATTTCTTAAAAGTTAAGAGAATGATGTATAAATGTATATTATAAATGCAATCTGTTGGAAGCCTATTGCTAGTCATAGGGCTATAAAGATAATTAGTAAATAATAACGATTCTCAATAAACTCATGATCTAGATGCAGAATCTAAGTAGAGAGCTTATAATGCTTGATGTTGTATATTGTTATAGAGGTATCAATACAATGTTTTCGGCGTAAATAGGAAAAGAAATACTAATTAAACTGGGGAAAGTAGAAAGAAGTAGAAAGATGTCATCAAAAATGTACTTTAAGTAGAGATTAAGTAGTATTTTGATAAGATTAGGACTTACAGACAAAAAAGAATTTTATGGCCAAGGACAGGCCAGGGACTTTTGAGACATTTATTGTTTGAGAATGTATGGAGATCAGAAGTAGAACACGGTTGTCAGGCTTGGTAATTTCAAAGGTAGAATGTGGCCTGCCTTTTAGGTATCTTGTATTATAAGCAATGACTTTTCAACTTCATTTTTTAATTTCCCAAGAACTAACGGAGGTGAAATATAAAGGAATACTGAATCTATACTTCCTATATTTAGTATTTTACATTACTATTTTTATTTGTATGTGTAGCACTAATTATTAAAAATAATAATAATGGCTGCTATAATGTTTATTCTGTTTTGAATACCTGAAGGGTTAGAAGTTTTAGAAAAACACACTCAATTTAGTGATTTTTAAATTTAATTCTCAGAACAATTCCATGCAGTAGGTATAATTATCATCACTTTATAAATTTAGACAGCTTGATTCAAGCAGGTTAATTATCTTATCCAAGTTGCCAGAACTAAAAAGATTACACGAAAGATATAATTAGCCTGATTCAAAGCCCTTACAATTTCTTTATGACCAGTATTTTTAAGCTTTCAAATACAAAAATATAATATGTTTTTTCCAACACAGGTTGAACTAGTAACTTTCATTAAATTACCATTGGAGGATATGTTGTGGTTTCTGATCAAGAATTTACTGAATTCAGATTCAATATTAATAATTCTTAGAGGATTATACAAATTAAAAATAAAACTATTAGTGTGGTAGGTTTTCAATTCAAGGTAAAAGTAAGATGACTTGGTTTCCACTAATTTTTTTCGTGAAAGAACAAGAGCCTTAAGTTTTCATGTTCTATAATCTTCTAATAGTAATAAGAATATCTTCAACAATTTAAATGGAATAGCAAAACAGGACTATTTCCAAACTATCAGAGTAAATTAATCTGAAATTTTCAGACTGAAATCAAAATTGGTGATTTTATTGAGAAACAAACACAATTTCTCAGAGAAATACAGGTTATCAGATGTTTTTAGAAAGATATATGTAAATTCACTTTTTCTGGTCTGGACTTTGTTTTTAAATAAAATGAGTCAGTCTGGATTGTTTAGAAAATATAGAAAAATGCGGTCAAAATCTTCAGCATTGGTAACTTGTTGGCTAAGGAGAATGAGTTTTATTCTTGGACAGCAAATCAATCTGTATATAACAAAAACAGAGAGAGAAAGAGTAAGTAATTTATGGTTAAGATTTAGTCAGAGCTACATGAAAACTAAATATTTAAAAATTCCATTTTGAATAGAAATATTCTACTTTAAGTGATTTTGCTAAAAAGAAAATAAAACTTCACCAAATGGCAAGTATAAATATATGAAGGTAGTAAAATTCCAAAAAAATGTATTTAATAAAAAATGAACAACGTGACAATTAACTAGATTGATCAATTCTAATTTATTGAAATGTATACTTTTGACAATTAGCTACTGGTTGTACTCAAGCCAGTTCTAGCGTCATTACCACTATTATTCATCTTATCCATTCCCAGTGTGATCACGGCATTATAATAAGCATCATGGACTCAAACAAAATGCTGAATCCTGTAGCATAGGTTGAACTTAACGGAAACAAGGTGAAAAATAACATTTATTTCTACCATCTGTTGCAAAGTACATTCTTAAGGAGAAAATTATTTATGTTTAAGGAATAATATGAATATCTTTATGGAATTAGAATTTTAAGGGCTTCAAATGGGTATTAGTCTGCTTGGGATTTCATAACAAAATACCATACACTGGATGGCAAAAACAAAAAACATTTATTTCTCACAGTTCTGGAGGCTGGGAAGTGAAAGATCAAGGTACCTGTTTGGTTTCTGGTAAGGCTTTCTTCCTGGTTTACAGATGGCCACCTTCTTGCATTGCCCGCACCTTACCTTTCCTCAGTGTGTGCAGGGAGAGAGAGAGAGAGACCTAGACAGACAGTTCTCTTCTTATAAGGCCTCCAGTCCTACCAGATTATCAGATTACACCATTCCCCCACCAGGACCTCATTTAACTTTAATTACCTCATAAAGGCCTATCTTCAAATAGAGTCAGACCGGGACTGTAACTTCAACATGTTAATTTAGTTGAGGACCAGTCCATGCCAGGTATTGGTAAGGAAAAGCAAGGAGATGGCTAAGAAACACTCTACAGAATAAACAAAGAGGAATTTCAAACTAGAAAGAAGAGGAGAAGGAAGGGAAAAGAAAGACTAGAGAGAAAGGGACAGGCAATACTGTAGTGACAACAAACCCTACAAGGGGAAGTGTTCAGTAGGCAATTTCTGATAGTAGAATGATGGAAGAATAAAAAGAACAGGGCTACCTGTTACTAAAACTTAACTTCTTATGTTCTACATTGAGTCCTATCCTTCATTCTCTTCAAGGATTTTTTAAGTCTGGGACAAACAGAATGGCCTATTGAAATATCTTATTTAATACCCCTGCTCCCCATCTCTTTCTCTCTGTCTCTAATTTCAGAGAAATGGAGAGCAGTGACTGAATTTCATGTACAAGTCTGTGTAGCACAGTGAGAAGAGACTGGAAGTAGGTAGTCACAATAAGAGGTGATATATGTGTGAAGTTTGGAATCAATGGGCAGCAGTGTAAAAGCACAAGATTGTATATTCCTGTGAATTAATAGATATATTGGTTAGAGTATTTCCCTATGGGAAGACTTGGGTAATTTATGTGTCTTAAATAGCAAGATAACCTCAGCCAATAGAAACACATATTTTATTGTAAATTCAGGAGTACAAATATATGCTGTGTATATACATGCTCTCACATACTTACCTGTGGGCATACACACACTCCCCCCACAGTAGGCATGTGAGAGCATGTATATACACACACATACACACCCATGCACATACACAAACACACACTATATATGTATAATGTGGTTTATTGAGAATTTGTGGGAACATATAAAATTAATCATATACATTGTATATAATTATTACATATATAATTAATATATTTTCAAAATAGTAAGTCTCACTTGCTTTCAAAGGGAGTGATCTGATTATTTTGAACTCAGATCCAGAATAAATACTTTCTATAAAGGATTAAGTAAAAGGAGATAAGACTTGGAAAAGCAAAAGAAGACAGGAAAATGTTACAAACAAAATTTCCTGTGTGTAATAAACAGAAGTATGTTGGAGGATCATTATAGAATAAAAACACTGGAAAATAAGGGTAAAGAAGTAAATATGGGCTGAATTGTGCGGGGACTCTACTGCATTTGAGTATGACATTTGTCCCTCAAGTTAATAATTCTTATCTCTGATGTTGTAATTCACTTGAATGTAAGAAAGATTTGTCACTTATTAATTTCGAATGGGGACACATAATTTATATTTGTAAAAATATAAATTGAAATGAGTTTCAATTTAGCCCATTGGTAAGTCATAATCATTCTCTTGCATGATGATATACTTATGTAGTGGGAAATAAATCAGTTGATCAAGCATATCATTGCCATGAATTATAAACAGCACCCATATAATTATAGCCATATGGTTATAGGCATATTTTATTTATATAAACAGTATTTGTTGTAGTTATTTTCAGAAAAAGTTAAAACAACGTTGGAAATTTCTCTTTTAGGCAAAAGAGAGCCATCAGAGTTATTTGTAGAGTGTGGAAATCATAGATTAAAATTTTTATGAGGGTCAATCTCGCAACAGCATGCAGGATGTAAGGAGGAAAGTATAAAACAGAGGAAAATATTTAATTCATGTAGTATTCTAATTTGTTCTGATTACTTTACCTGATCTCAAATCTAATATGGATTGACTCTGTGTCCCCACCCAAATCTCATCTCAAACTGTAATTTGAATTGTAATTCCCATGTGTCAGAGGAGGGGCCTGGTGGGAAATGATTGGATCATGAGGGCAGATTTCTCCCTTGTTGTTCTCATGATAGTGAGTGAGTTCTCAGGAGAGCTGATGGTTTAAAACTGTGGCATTTCCCTTCTCTTGGTCTCACTATCCTGAGGCCATGTAAGACGTGCCTTGCTTCGTCTTCGCCTTCCACCCATGACTGTAAGTTTCCTGAGGCCTCCCCAGCTATCCTGAACTGTGAGTCAATTAAACCTCATTTTTTTTTACAAATTACCCATTCTCAGGTAGTTCTTTACAGCAGTGTGAAAATGGACTAACACACAGTCCTATCAGAAATAAATGGCTATGATGAACTATCTCTTAATGTAATCCAAATGTAGGTATTATTTATACACATACACATAAATACATATAGATATATATGTGTATGCTTGTATACATGAACATATTTATTCATATATAGATATTTGCATTTAGGTTGTGAGTGATCTCATAAACTGGTATTTTTCTTAAATTAGGGATTTACATTATTCAAAGTTCACAGCAATATACACTTTTAGCAACACAATCAAGTAAGGTGGTATTTTTAAAAATTCAGGATATCTGGAAAATTGAGAAATTATATAGCACTTTTCACTGTGACAGCTCATTAGCACAAATGAAAGATAAATCAAATAACATCCACAACTCAAATGAAGGATGCATTCAAGTACTGTTTCCTATGATCTAGCTTCAATTTACCCCTCCATCTTAATTTGTGTGTGTGTCAGAACAAAAGAGGAAAAATGCCATGGTGAAAAATACAAAAGGAAAGTTTTAATTATTGTTTAATATTTTGGGGATCAAGCCAAAGAAGAAATTGCATTGAGTTGTTTAGTCTGTTTTGCATTGCTCTAAAGAGACATGTGGGACTGGGTAATTTATAAAGAAAAGAGGATCATTTGGCTCACAGTTCTTCAGGTTGTACAAGAAGTATGGTGCCGTCAACTCCCCAGCTCCAGGTGCGTCCTCAGGAAAATTTTACTCATGGCTGAAGGCAAGGGGAGTTGGCATGTCACATGGCAAGAGAGGGAGCAAGAGAGAGGGGATGCCAGGCTACTTTTTTAAGAGTCAGTGCTTGCATGAACTAATAGAGTGAGAACTCACTCATTTCTGCAAGGACAGCACCAGGCCGTTCAGGAGGCATCTGTCCTTATGACCCAAACACCTCCCACTACGCCCCACTAGCCCCCACCTCCAATGTTGGGAATCAAATTTTAACAGGAGATTTGAAAGGAATAAACATCCAAACTAGGTCATCTGGGAAAAGAAGGGAATAAAGGACTTAAAACTTCAAAGTTTGAAAAACTGGAAAAGATAAGTGCCTGTCTTTACCTAAGTGATATTGGATTCCAGGAGACTGAAGTGTCAGAAGCTGCAAGTTCATCAGCATCTGCACAAAGGTGGACATGTCCAGTGGAGGATCCCATCAAAGGCTGTGGAGACACAGGTGATGGCAACTCAGTGGAAGCCACAGCAACTGGGAGCCCAGTGAACATCTCCCAGGCTGGCAAAGAAAAAAGTGAAGGCACTGCTTAGAGGTATCTTTCAATAGTCCGTTCAGATTCGGGAATTGTGCAAAGACAGACTCTATGCTTCGGAAAAGGAAAGATAGACCTGAAAAATGACAAAGTCAAGACCACCCACAGTGTTATTAAGGGAGAGACCAAGCTAAATTGAAGACAATGAAGTATGGTATCACTTATGCTCCAACTGTATTTAGCAATTAATGTCTTTGTATAATTAAAAGCTTACAGAATTAACCATTTCATAACTTTGGGACAAAAAAACAAGTTGAAAAGGAAAGACTCAGAAAGGACATTTTATTTAACTTAGAGTTATTTTCAAAATTGAAAACTAGGAAACAAAGTTATGTTTATGCAGTATTTTATGTATGATGAATTATATCTCACACAATGTGACTACAATTATATAATTAAGTTATTTTATATCAATAAAAATCGCTTAAATTCTATATGTTCTTTATGTCTACTCAAATCAAAACAAAAGAGCAGTTGGCGAATGTATGAGAAAATGATTTTTTCCCTCAAACTAAAATATAATTAAAAAATAAGAATGTTAGTGGTATATTGCTTTTTCTATTGATTCAAAAATAAATTATTTTACTTGTATTCTCAAATAATTTTTCAAAACGAGAAATAGCAATGAAAAGTGACTCTCAGAGGACTATGGGAAGGATTATTTTTAAGGCTATTATAAAAACAATGTAAAGAAGAGCTATGTTAGTGTTAGCTGCTAGTGTTTATTACTAGATCATCCCTTGATCTCTGAAGTGACACCTTGTGGTTATGAACATAGACACAAGATAAGTCATACTTTTGCTATTTCCAAAGGAAGATGATATTGGTATAAATTCTGTATTCCCAATTCAAACAAAATGCATAAAAATAATTCAGTCTAATGAAATTAGTGAGATTAGTGCTAATGAAGTTTCTAAGTATTATAATTCTGTTTTGCAAGGGGGGACAGAGCCTATGAAGTCAGTTCAGGGACACATGCTGAAAAATAGGATTCTTCCCTCTCTTGATAGCGTTTTCAGAGAAAAATGATGAGAGAGACAGAATTTCAATTTACTTTGGTTCCTTAAATTAACACCTTTAAATCCAATTATGTTGATAAGTAAAACTGTATCTCTATGAAAAATGAACATTGACTCTTTCAGGATATATTGTTCTTTAAAAAAGTTAGAGATGTGATATAAGACAGTAAAGAAAAAAGCTAAAAAGTAGATCGAGGTAGTTTTATTAGCAGGAATTATATATACTGAGGGCTTTTTTGTTTGTTTGTTTGTTTGAGATGGAGTCTTGCTCTGTTGCCAGGCTGGAGTGCAGTGGCACAATCTCGGCTCACTGCAATCTCTGCCTCCTGGGTTCAAGCAATTCCCCTGCCTTCACCTCCCGAGTAGCTGGAACTGCAGGTACCCACCACCATGCCCAGCTTTTTTTTTTTTTTTTTTTTTGTATTTTAGTAGAGACAGGGTTTCACCGTGTTAGCCAGGGTGATCTCGATCTCCTGAGCTTGCGATCCGCCCACCTTGGCCTCCCAAAGTGCTGGGATTACAGGCTTAAGCCACCACACCTGTTCCTATATAGTGAGTTTTTAAGGTAAAGAGACTTAATCTTCATTGTTATTTAGCTCACACAAATCTAACTAAATACTTTTGTGAAAAACATGCTTGAGAAAAATTATCATGGAAATAGAATTTCTGGCTTAGTTGAGGATTACACTGAAGTTATAGACATGGGGTAAAAGGGAAATGATGATGTAGCTAAAATAGACTTTTTCTGTATTTTTTTCTTATATATGCCTTCTGTTCCTTCAAATGTAAACCCATTATCCCAGAAGATAATCAAGTAGTTTGATTGAGATTGCTTGAAAAAAGTTTTGTTCTCTTTTGTGCTGTATGAAACACTCTTATTTGACTTGCGCATATCAAATCATTTTAACTAACATGCCATATTGAATGTTTTCTGACAGCTTCCTTCATACATAAAACATACACACATATGACAATAAAAATGCTATGCATTCATTATTATTGTATGAAAAGAAAAGATGATGATGTCTTATGATCTCATACTGAGATAAATTTACTAAAAAAAAAAAGGATCAGGTAAATCCAATTACTTATAAAGTGTTCTTGAGAGGATAAAATGAAGGATTACTACATAACTCATTACATGATGCAGTTAAAACCTTAAAAAACAAAAACAGAGGTCAATATGAGAATTGAAAATTATAAACAAATTTCATTTATTATATAATGACCAAAATAAAATATTTATAAAACATATCCAAATGTATCAAATAATGCATAGAAAAGTAGTGTCGTCAATTGGACTCATCAGAAATATATGAACAGTGTAATTATCTATTAATATAACTCAACGCATTATAGATTTAAAGAGGAAAAGTATATAATTTCTATTATTTTTTTTTTTTTTTTGAGATGGAATCTCACTCTCTTACCCAGGCTGGAGTGCAGTGGCACGATCTCAGCTCATTGCAAGCTCCACCTCCCAGCTTCAAGCAATTCTCTGCCTCAGCCTCCTGAGTAGCTGAGATTACAGGTGCCCACCACCATGCCTGCCTAATTTTTGTGTTTTTAGTAGAGATGAGGCTTCACAATCTTGGCAAGCCTGGTCTTGAACTCCTGACCTCATGATCCACCTGCCTCGGCCTCCCAAAGTACTGGGATTACAGGCGTGAGCCACCGTGCCCGGCCATAATTTCTTAATAAATGCAGCAATAGAAAACTGTTACAGGGACCACTTCTCTATAGTGATCAGGAGAAAATGTCCTAACAATTGATTTTATTTACACTTTGCTATGCCCGTCAGAAAAAGAAAGTAGTATTCAGTCTTTATAACATATAGAACTTTTTGGAGCTCTCTTTATAGGATTAAGTAGCAAGTACCAGAAAGACTACAATTTTAAAAGATAGGATTAACCCTAAGTATTAAACTCTAGATGTTTTGTAACTTGGTTCCTTCATTAATTAAGAGAGATTAGAAATTGAATAAAGAATGAATGCAACTGCAATATTTTTAGTATTCACCTAAACCAGTTGTTGATTGAGGATTACAATGAAGTTATAGACACAGGGTAAGGGAGAAATGGTTTATCTTGCCATGTGAGCTAGTAGCTTCTTTATCACTAATTCTTTTTTAGTAACTTCTTTAAATTGACAAAATTATATATATTTACCATGTAAAACATGTTTTGAAATATGTGTATATTGCAGAATGGCTAAGTTAATATATGCATTCTTCATATCCTTATCATTTTGTGGTGAAAACACTTAAAGTGTACTATTTTCGAGATTTTCAAGAACACAGCACGCTGTCATTAACTAGTTATCATATTGTAAAATAGGTCTTTCAAATGTATTCCTTCCATCTAAGTGAAATTTTGTATTCTTTGTTAAACATCGCCACAACACTTTCTCCACCCCTACCTGCCAGTCCTTGGTAACCATTATTCTACTTTCTGTTTCTTTGATTTCAAATTTTTTACGTTCTGCATACAAGTGAGATCACGCAGTATTTGTCTTTCTGTGCCTATCTTCTTTCACTTAATACGCTGTCATCCAGGTTCATCTATGTTGTTGCAGATGGCAGGATTTTCTTCTTTTTTAAGGCTAAATAGTATTCCATCATATACCACATTTTCTTACCCATTCATTTGTTGGTGGCCACTTAGGTTGATTCCATATGTTGACTGTTTTGAATAATGGTGCAATGAACATAGAAGGGTAAATATATCTTTGAGATACTGATTTTGTTTCCTTTGGATATATCCAGAAGTAGAATTGCTGTATCATATGACACTTCTATTTTTAATTGTTTTCTGTAATGGCTGTACTAATTCATATTCCCATCAACAATGTTCCAGAGTTATTTTACTCTACATTCTCATCAATACTTGTTATTTCTTTTTTTTTTTTTGATTGGAGTCATTTTAGCAGGTGTGAGGTGGTATCTCATTGTGGCTTTGTTTTGCATTTCACTGATGATTAGTGCTGTTGAACAATTTTTCCTACACTTGTTGGCCTTTTTATAACTTATTTTGAAAAAAAAAAAGGCCAATTCAAATTGCTAGTTTGTTTATTTGTTTGTTTTTGGTACTGAGTTGTTTGAGTTCCTTAGATGTGTTGTCTATTAACCCCTTATCAGATATATGGTTTGCAAGTATCTTCTTCCATATCATAGGATTCCTTTTCGTTCTGTTGATTGCTTCCCTTGCTGTGTGGAAGTTTTTTAGCTTGATGCAATCTTATTTGTCGATTTTCTATTGTGTTGCCTGAGCTTTTCGGGATCACATCATAACAGTTCCTTTTTTTCTTTAGGTATTTTTTCCTACTCAAACTTAACTTTCTTAATAAAAAAGAAAATTTTTCTCCTTCCAAAATCCTAAGTTCCTTGATTATCTTTTTCTTTCACTATGCCCTTAAAACCACCACCACCATTTGCAAAATACGTATCAAAATAATTTAATTTTCACATCTCTTTCTTGGCAGCAAGAAAAATGACACATTTGTACCAATTAGAGCCATCACAAATTTATGATTTATAATTTCAGCTAGAACATAAATATACTTGATAAAATTTAAAGCCAATTAAGCAATTAAGCTTCACAGTTCTGTAGTTCAGAGACCTAACATAAACCATAAGAAATTCTAACATTTAAATAGAAATAAGATAATGCATACAAACACTCCTAACTGTCCCTTGTAGTCTCTAACTTTAAAACTGTAATGTGAAAAAGATATAAATGTTAAAGAATTTGCAAAATAGTTTATTTTTATTTTTCTTAAGTAATTGGATTTGAAAAAGAAAAAGAAAAAAACTTCAGTTTTAGTTTATGCTGATACTCTGAACGTGATGAATGGTACAATTGTTGCCAAGAACCCTAAAGCATAAAACCTATAAAACCTATCCAGGACATGCTAAGAGATGGTGAAATTGTTCTTACAAGTGTTAGTGAACTTTTATTTTCAAAGCTAAAGTGGTTGAAATTGCAGAGGCCAGGAAATGAGCATTTACCTTTGCAGAATTATGGTATATCAGTGGTCATCTTCTTCCCTCTCTTATTGAAAATATCATTATTTCCCAGAGTAATGCTTATCTGCTTTTCTCTCCTTTTCTTTTTGGAAATAGGCAACACCTTCCACTCACCTCTTTTCCCACAAAAAAATACTACTTACCATTAGATACTAAATACTTCGATCTTTACCTCGATTCACTCCTCCGTCCTTTCAAAGTGAAGCCTGAGGTGTGCTCTACAAAATTTTACCTGCAGGGAGAATTCCCTGTTTTTATAAGCAAGATTTGTTAGGGGCAATGATGCAGAAGCAACACACTTCTAGCCTGCAGCAGCATATCATGCAGGACATGTGCAAAGCACTGTAGCTCGAGAAAAGATTATTTGTGGAGTCATGAACTGAAAGAGAAGCAATAATATAAAAACAGTATGACTTGAATGAAAGCCAACTTCTCATGAAAATACTTGTGTTTCCCCAACCTGAGCAAGCCTGACGTCACATATACCACTTCCCCTTAACAATGGAGAATTACTTAGCACCTCTAATTTTATGTTTTATGAAATAGATAGTACTCATTTCAAGTCTCATCATCATGTAGCCTTCCATGGGTAGTGATTTAGTTTCTGTCACCTCCCCGTGTCAAACCAAGAGTTGTGTCTCAAAAAGAAAGTATTGATGTGTGTAAAAGTCCACTTTACGTGTAATTACAGGCTCATTGAACTGAGTGGTTGACTCATATACCAATCTACTAAATTTTAAGAGCATTGTATTGTTATAAAAACCTTGGCCTAAACACATATCTTCCATTAAAGGGGAGTGGCTTTGCAATTAACTTTACAATAATGATAGAAATTTCCTTCTGAAAATAGTTTATATGAGAAAAAAGGTAAGTTGATTTAAAATATAAAGATTGTAATAATATAAATGATACTCAGATATCACTAAAATTATTAATAATAGTATGCAAATAACTGAGTTTATGTAAATTTTTTGAGATTTATATTTAATTGCAGGCAACATGCCTGGGACTATGAAAACAAATCTTTTATTTATTTAATTAAATATTTTTTTTTACCACAATGCAATGAAGGTAGAAGACAATAAAATGAGGAAGCACAGAAACCACCCAAATGTTTGGGAACTAAACTACATGCTTCTAAATAGTTACTAGATCAAAAGCTAAGTTACAAACAAAATTAGAAAATAGATGAAATAAATTGTAATAATTTGAATTGAATTGTATAAAAATTCAAATGACTTGTAATAAAAATTCAACATGTCAAAAATTAGGGATAAAATTGTGTTTAAATAAAAAATTAAAGCTTTAAATTCTAATATTGGGAAAAATAAATTTAAAAATAAATAAACTCATACTTTATAGTCTGGAAAATAGAAATTAATTCAAATAAGGCATAAATAAATAATAAAGACAAGGCTGAAAAAGTTATACTAAAAAATAAATACAATTTAGAGAACGTAAAAATGATATTTTTGGCTACGCTTTGAAAAGATTAAAAAATATTAAGCTAACTGTCTGATTGGAAAAGAAGACATAAATGACCAATATTGGGAATAAAAGAAGAATGGTAACTATATTATTTCAGAGTCTATAAATGTTGAGATTATTATAGCTATGGATTCTGTAAATGTTGACATTAAATTATATTAATGTTGAAATAAGCAACTTTGTATTTATAAATGAAATAGAGAAATTTTTTGAATGATGTTGCTTATAAAACATGACATAAGACCAAACGTGTTTACAGTACTGTATCTATTCAAGAAATAAAATATATTCCTTTTATTTAAAAAATTATATTCCCAGTTGCTTTTGCTACTAGATTTTTGGGAAGAATTAACCTAATTTTAAATAAAGTCTTAAAAATAATGGAAGAGAAAATATATCCATCTTCTTTCAATGCCAACACATTACAAAAAAGAGAAACATCGGGCTGGGTGCAGTGGCTCACGCCTGTAATCCCAGCACTTTTTGGAGGTCGAGGCGGGTGGATCACGAGGTCAGGAGATGGAGACCATCCTGGCTAACACAGTGAAACCCCGTCTCTACTAAAAATACAAAAAATTAGCCGGGCGTGGTGGCGGGCGCCTGTAGTCCCAGCTACTCGGGAGGCTGAGGCAGGAGAATGGCGTGAACCCAGGAGGCAGAGGCTGAGTCAGGAGAATGGGGTGAACCTGGGAGGCGGAGCTTGCAGTGAGCCCAGATCGCGCCACTGCACTCCAGCCTGGGCGACAGGGCCAGACTCTGTCTCAAAAAAAAAAAAAAAAAAAAATCAGAGAGAGAGAGAGAGAAACATCACACACACTCAAAGAAAATTATAGCCCAATTTTTATCACAGAAAGTTATGAACATTAAAAAAACATCAAACCCACCCAAATATTATAATTTGCCATGATCCAGTGGGGTTTATCCCAGGTAGAAAAAGGTGGATTTAACATTCTTAAAATAAGTTGTTATTTTTATAGGACAAAGAGTCATTTCAACAAATACAGAAAATACATTTGACAAAATTTTAGTCACTTAGGATAAAAGTGCTTAGTGAGCAGGACATTTCTTAATCTAACAAAGGACATGTATAAAAAATGAGCGCTAATGTATTTAATGGTGAAATGTTGGATGTTCATCAATTGGGAAATAACAAACTGTGCTATATTTATATAATATAATGTTCTCAACAATAAAAATAAACATCTATAAGTAAAGAATACGGGGAATTGATAACAATAATACATTCAGAGAGATGTCTACTTTCCAGTGTACACACTACAGACTTTTATTTAAATTATATTCAAAAATAGACAAAAGGATTTTGTGGTGGGATGAACTAGAACATTGATGTCTTTGAGATAGTGAATGTAGTGAATGTGTTCATATATAGATGGTCTCCTACTTAGGACAGTTGAATTTATGTTTTTTTGTTTTTGTTTTTGTTTTTACTTTACAGTGGTGCAAAAGTGATACACATTCAGTGCAGTATTCAATAAATTACATGAGAAAATCAACACTTTAGTATAAAATGGGCTTTGTGTTGGATGATTTTACCTAACTGTAGGCTAATGTAAGTGTTCTGAGCACATTTAAAGTAGACTAGACTAAGCTGTAATGTTTGGTAGGTTAAATGTATTTAGTACAATTTTGACTTGACAATATTTTCGATGTATGATGGGTTTATTAGGATGTAATCTTATTTTAAGTCGAGGAGCATCTGTACTGTGAAGGGGAGACAGAGTTGATAGCAAAATTATGTATTTTATTAGGATTTTGAGCAACATAGATGTATGTATACAATCTCACTGCATAGTATATATTAGATTCTTGAACTTCATTATAAGTACATTTTACTATATATGTGTGTGTGTATACATATAACTATAATTATATATATGCTGAAGTATTTAGAAAATAAAATACTGATATATGCAATGTCTTTTGAAATACATTTTTGTTTTTACAAAAAGATTGATTGATGGATGGATCTATGGGCAGATAAGTGATAAAGCAAGTATAAATAAATTATAGACTCCAGGTGATGTGCATATGGTTATTCACTTTATAATTCTGCATATTTTCCTATAGTTGACATGTTATAATGCTGAGGTATTAAGAAGTTACTGCCTTTGTTTCATCCAGAACAGACTGTATGTAGTCAAATAAAGGAAGGGTGACACAATGAAAACAAATTACAGTATTTTAAGTGAGAAATGAGTTCACTTTAAGTGTTTCATTTTCCATTACTATGTAATAATCCACCATAAGCTCAGTGGCTCAAAACAAAAATGATTATAAATATGCTTACTTACTCTGTGGGTCAAGAATTCTCAAAACATATAGCGGTCTTCGCTTTTCTCTGTCCCACAGTGAGACTTCAGTTAAGCATGATTTCAAGGCTCAAGATGACTCAATGGCTGAGAACTGGAATCATCTAAAGGCTCCAGCATGCGTGTGGATTGCAGCTGACCGGGACCTTAGCTGGGACTTTTGGTTGGAAAGCCACAACACTGGCTGTCTGTGTGGATGCTTGGGCTTCCTCAGAGCATGGCGACTGGATTCCAAGAGCAGGTATCTTAAAAGAACAAAACATAATGCATGACATTTTTATGAACCAGTTTAGAAGGTTACTTAGGTTACATGTGCCACACTCTATTGGTAGAGACAGCCACTACATTATATAAAATTTCAATACAGAAAGTAGGCACTACTGCTCAATGGAAGAGGTGTCAGAGTCATATTTTAAACAGAACATGTAAGATGACAGATATTGTTGCGGCTATCTTCAGAAAATGTAATCTATATTCATGTAGATATCTAAAAAATTAAGAAAGTGAATGCATTATTAAAATTTCATAGTAAGACCAATAATTCTTTACAATGGCTCAGATATAAGATACTGGTAAAAGAGAAGAAATTATAGGCCTAATAATTTTGGGTAAGAAAATAAGTAGATATTGAATATTTATGATAGGGAATAGTAGGGAATCTGACTTGATGGTGAAAATCAAGAATTCATTGTTTGCATTAGTCTAGGATGCCTTTATAGGTAGCCAAATGGTAATGACAAAACCACATGCTAATTTTAAACTCAGACAGAAATCAAAAATAAGGATGTAGACCTAGGCATTATGTAAATAGTAAAGCCCATGTCACAAGATATCTTATAGAAAGCAGTTAGAGTCCAAGGGTGAACCTGCCCCAAGACCCTTCAAAATTTAGAGTGGATTAGAATGAGCCAGTAAAGACTTACAAGTGAGAACCATAAGCAACTCAGAAGAGTATGATGTAATAGAAACCCCCCAAAAATAATACATCATGAAAGATTGAGTATTCAACTTTGGGAAATGCTCCTGTGAAATCAAGTGGGAAAAGAAGGAAGACATGGCCATTGGATTCATCAATGTGTGAGGTGATTTCTTACTTTCACAAAAGCAGCCTTAGTAGTTTGGTGGGAATAGAAGCAAAAAAACACAGGAAATGGAAAGAGAGACTACAGAT
Source organism: Hylobates moloch (assembly GCF_009828535.3). Lineage (NCBI taxonomy): Eukaryota > Metazoa > Chordata > Mammalia > Primates > Hylobatidae > Hylobates > Hylobates moloch. Next base: position 328,787 of record NW_026652305.1, read on the forward strand.
AAGTCTTTGAAAATGTTTTTCAATTAAATAAACAGAGAGCCCCAGGCGCAGTGTCTCATGGCGTTAATCTCAGCACCTTGGGAGGTTGAGGCGGGTGGATCACCTGAGGTCAGGAGTTTGAGACCAGCCTGGTCAACATGGTGAAACCCAGTCTCTACTAAAAAAAAAAAAAAACAAACAAACAAACAAAAAAAATTAGCCAGGTGTGCTAGCTCATGCCTGTGATCCCAGCTACTTGAGAGGCTGAGGCAGGAGAATCACTTGAACCTGGGAGGCAGAGGCTGCATTCAGCCAAGATTGCATGCACCACTGCACTCCAGTCTGGGCGATAGAGTGAGAGTCTGTCTCAAACAAAATAAAAATAAAAATAAAAAATAAAGAAACAGAGAGATTATAAATTTAGTGGAATATTTAAGACAGGACTCAATTGAAAATTGTGACTTCACAACTGATTTTTTTGGAGGATGCAGTGAGCCAAATTAATGTTCTCCAAAATTGTGTGTTAATGATTATGAACATTAGTTTTCTATTTAGTATGTGCTAAATATTTCACATATAACACTTCACTGGTTTTCACAAATTTAATGAGTAGGTCCTATCCTATCCAGTTTGTTGTTGGGGAAATTAAGAGACTTAGAAATATTAAATTATCTGTTCAGTGTCAGAGTTAGTAAGTTGTAGAGCTCACATTGGAATCAAAGAGTGAGGCCCCAGAAGTTGAGTTCTTCTCTTTCACATCACTATGCCTCACACTATAGTAAATGTTTTGATGGCATCTTACTTTAGAGATGAGAATATAATGATTCTGCCATATGGACAATGTAAAACTCATAGAGTCTGGAAAGCAAATTGAATCTGATCAATAATCCCATCTACCTCCACCAACTCAGGAATCATGTACATATGATTTATAATTGATGGCTACCTTGCCATCTATGGTTTTACATTTCTTTTTTTTTTTTTTTTTGAGACAGAGTCTTGCTCTGTCGACCAGGCCAGAGTGCAGTGGCGCGATCTTGGCTCATTGCAAGCTCTGCCTCCCGTGTTCACGCCATTCTCCTGCCTCAGCCTCCCAAGTAGCTGGGACTACAGGCACCCGCCACCATGCCTGGCTAATTTTTTTCTATTTTTTAGTAGAGACAGGGTTACACTGTGTTAGCTAGGATGGTCTTGATCTCCTGACCTCGTGATCCGCCCACCTCGGGCTCCCAAAGTGCTAGGATTACAGGCATGAGCCACCGCGCCCGGCCTGTTTTTACGAAGGAAGACAGCAGCTAATCTGGCTTACAGCAATAGAAGTAAAGAATTCTTGTTCACACTGGGCTAAATCTGTCTCTCTGCAGCCTTCTTTTATTAATCCCTATTAGGCCTTCTATACCTATAAAAGTATATTCTAACTTCGATTCTATCAATTCTTTAAACATTTGAAAACTTGTCCTCCTAAAATCAAAAAATTTTATGAAAATACGTATATTGGCTTTCTCTTATGTGTTGGCTATTTTTTAAGTGAATTACATTTAACAAATATTTTCAGTGTTTTCTTCTGAGACAATGATTCTGCTGAATCTCAGGAATATGTACTACTTTCTATTAACCAAATCAGACCAGTCATTTTAATGATCTTGATTTGTTGCATCTATGGGCCTTTAAATAAAGACTTAAGCTTCTCTGCATCATTAGTTCTATACTTCATGAGAAAAACCTCTCTTGGAAGTTAATGAAAAGCACAAAATAGGCTATTCTGACAGTGTCAGGAAAAGAAAACCTGTCTCCAGCATTCTAAGTATTTCTTTTTTTCTCTATTTCTAACTTCTGCAAGGGGCTACCATGCTGCACCTACAATAAATTTTCATGTACAAAGGTAGTGTGAGCTGGAAAGTTATTTGAAATTACACAGGAAAACGTGCATAAATAACAAGTGGACCATGAGCAAGTGCTATGCAATTATTGGCAGGTGCATATGCAATGTGCTCTACCTTCTCTATACATGATTAATCTGCATGACCAGCCAAGCTTTTCTTTAACAACTTGTAATTTCAACTGATGTGGCTTTTAGGCATTGGATTTATAGACTTTGCTTTCTCAGCTTATTTGGAAGAAAAGTAAAATTAAATATGCCATAGATACAGAAGCTGATATTAACATGTGGACTAAATAAGTATTACATTGCAATTCTAATTCTAAGCTGGGATAGAAAGATGCTGTCTCTGAGAAAGTGAGTCATGTCAACTTTAACATTAACATTAACCAGCATTGATTACTTTGCTGAAAGATATAAATGATTATTAATAGGCAATTTTTTAGATTAAAAATATGAAGGGGATAATACTGAAATGTTTATGGTACTAATATATTGGTCATTAACCTAAAAAAATCAGGCTACAATTCATCAATTGCAAAATAGAAGAAAAACGTTATCTCTGAGTTATGGCTGTATCTAAATCTTATACCATATCATTCATGATGACAATCTCATAGTCAGCACTAGAAATATGTGTTCATACAAGTCTTTTCTATTACAGAAAATGACGTTTTGAGAGAAAGAGGACCAAATAATTTGAACAGCACTACTTGATTTTCACCAGAAAGGCTGAACAGAATTTAATATGCAGTATTGATTCCTTATTTAATAAATAAAACTCATTAGTCTACACAGAAATAAGTAGGTGGCATGTCTTTGTGTCATCTCTGACTAATAAAAGTAAGATATATTTACTTTAAATCCTAAGACATATTCATTTTGGTAGATTATAAGAGAGGAAAAGTTATGTCTTGAATGGCTTTAAAAGCAGCCTGAGCAAATTATTCATGGAAATGACTAATTCTCTTTGGATGAATTAATCTACTTCTGAATGAAGTTCATGTCTCATCATATCAAAGCCACAAATACAGGAATATCTTTTTTTTTTTTTTTTGAGACGGAATCTCGGTCTGTCGCCCAGGCTGGAGTGCAGTGGCCCGATCTTGGCTCACTGCAAGCTGCGCCTCCCAGGTTCATGCCATTCTTCTGCCTCAGCCTCCCGAGTAGCTGGGACTACAGGCGCCCGCTACCACGCCCGGCTAATTTTCTGTATTTTTAGTAGAGACAGGGTTTCACCTTGTTAGCCAGGATGGTCTTGATCTCCTGACCTCCTGATCCGCCCTCCTCGGCCTCCCAAAGTGTTGGGAGTACAGGCGTGAGCCACCGCGCCCAGCCAAGGAATATCTTTTTTTAAAAATACTGATGCCTGTTTACTTAAAAAAAATAGTTTCGAGAGGCACGTTATACAAGGAGGTAGCTTTCAGCCATCAAAATTTCATTTGTTACATATAAATGATTTTTAAACATGGTAAGTATGATGTCTTTGAATTCTTCCTTCACTTTGATCTACCTATTTTATTAAGATTTAACACTTTTAGGATTCAAAAAGGATAATATTACGGACAGAATTATTTATTGATCTCCAATTCTCTGACATTGTGATAACCTATAGAGGAATTACTGCATTTTGGTATCTGTACTAACGAAGACAAGATTTTTCTTTTTTTGTATTATTACACTTTAAGTTTTAGGGTATTTTCTAAACAAAGCAAATTCACAAAACTAGATGTTACAATGATTGAATTCCCCAAATGTATATGGTTTCTATCAAAATTACATATAAAAATGAAGCATAAGGCCGGGCACGGTGGCTCACGCTTGTAATCCCAGCACTTTGGGAGGCCAAGGCGGGCGGATCACGAGGTCAGGAGATCGAGACCATGGTGAAACCCCGTCTCTACTAAAAATACAAAAAATTAGCCGGGCATGGTGGCGGGTGCCTGTAGTCCCAGCTACTCGGAGAGGCTGAGGCAGGACAATGGGGTGAACCTGGGAGGCGGAGCTTGCAGTGAGCCGAGATCGCGCCACTGCACTCCAGCCTGGGTGCCTGGGTGACAGAGCGAGACTCCGTCTCAAAAAAAAAAAAAAAAAGAAAAAGAAAAAAATGAAGCATATATTATATGTAACATATACTTATATACGTATGCATGAATATATGTATCCTTACATTACATATGCTGTGGGTACTATGCTTACTGCCTGGGTATTGTGGTCATTCATACACTAACCCTCAGTGACACTCAACTTACCCATGCAAGAAACCTGAAAATATACCCCCTGAACCTAAAACAAAAGTCATGAGAAAAAAATAAAAAGAAAGCAAACTGAAACCAGATCTACAAAATAAAGTCTAACTCTAAGATAAAAGAGAGCGAGAGAGAGAGAACCTCAAAATAGCCAAGTAAGCGGCACTAGTAATCATGGCAAGCAAATTCAAGAGCAATGAGTGAAATTGGCAGGAATTCCATAGACTGCATTAGTGGGTAAGTACAAGTTATTATTATTATTATTATTATTATTATTATTATCATTATTATTCTTATTATTGCAGTAAATTCTTGAGCATTACGGAAGTGCCTATGAACTTAGTTTCTAGACACATCTTCCAAGACAGTTTTTCACACTGGGGAGAGACTTCCTGTGGAGTAATCACAGTAAAGTAAGATAGTTACAGTAGAGGTAAAGGAAAGAGAGGGTCTAAATGAAAATGGGGAGGAGAATAAGGTATGAAAATCTCAGAAAACAAAGCACCATGGAAGTCAAATGAAAACAACAGAAAGGGACATTTGTGAAGCTAGAAAAGCCATCTAAGCCAAACCTTTTAAAGATTTTTGGACTACTCATAAAAAAGCAATATAAAAGTATTAAGATTCAATCTTAAGAATCATAATAATCTTCTTACCAAAGGTGAAAGAATATAAGAAAGACATTCCCATTATTCAGGTTACAACTGTAATGTACTAATTCAAGTAAGCTGACAGACATTGAAAATATAATAAAGAACATAAAATAACATTATCATATTAGCATGGGCTGCCATAACAATATATCATGGACTGGGTAGCTTAAACAACAGAATTTTCTTTATTTTTTTGAGAAGGAGATTCACTCTGTCGCCCAGGCTGGAGTGCAGTGGCACGATCTCGGCTCACTGCAACCTCCGCCTCCCGGGTTCAAGCGATTCTCCTGCCACAGCCTCCCGAGTAGCTGGGACTACAGACGCCCGCCACCATGCCCGGCCAAATATTTTGTGTGTGTTTTAGTAGAGACGGGGTTTCACCATGTTGCCCAGGTTGGTCGCGAACTCCTGAGCTCAGGCAGTCCACCCACATCAGCCTCCCAAAGTGCTGGAGAATTTTTTTTTTTTTTTAACAGATTGGAAGCTGGGTGTCTGAAAACAGGATGCCCGTATAGTCAGGCTCTGGTAAGGTCCCACTTCCCAGCTTGTAGATGTCTGTCTTCTCACTGTGTCCTCACATGGCAGAAAGAGAGAGAGAGAGAGAGATCCATCTAGTCTCTTTCCATCTTCTTATAGAAAAACTAATCCCACTATGGGGCCCCCACCTTCATGATCTCATCTAAACCTAACTAGCCCCCCAAGGCTGCACCTCTGAATTCCATCACATTGGGAATTAGGGCTTAAGCCAGTGTATTTGGAAGGGCCAACAACATCTAGTCTATAACACTGATCAATCTGAATTGGACAAAAAATAACAAGTGAGTCACAAAAATCAGAAAAAAATTAAAATTAAGAAAACCTAATTTTATAAAGAGAGTCTTATGTAGAATAAACACAGGAGTGAATAAACAAAACAAAAAATCACCAAACAAAATGCTACAAGTAGAACTATTTTAATTTAATTTTACTATTTATTTTTATTTTTTAGGATGGGTCTGGCTCTGTCACCCAGGCTGGAGTGTAGTGGCACAATCACAGCTCACTCCAGCCTTGAACTCCCGGACTCAAGTGATCCCCTTGCTTCAGCCTCGTAAATAGCTGGGACTACTGGAGTACACCACAACTCCCAGATAATTTTTAAAATGATCAGCTACGTCCAACCTTCAAACATCCAGTAAAATTAAAACAGAATTCAATTCAATTTGATGAAGTGGAAGTCTTCTCCATTTTATCTTTTAAATTATATTATAGAAATAAATTGATCAAAAATAAACTTTCCTTATCAAATATTACTGATGTGTTTGTATACTATGTTGAAGTTAGATTAAGCCCAACTTCTCAGAAGCACATATTTTACATACTATAATCTAGTAAAAAACATATTTTCAATCACATTTCACATATCCAACTTTACCAACCTTCCTCAAATGTATCTGTTTTCAAAACGCATTTACCATAAAAGTAAACATGTATATGTTTTTTATTTGATGATTACTGCAGTTAACACCATTATTTATTAAATTTAGTTAAATAAAATTTAAGAAAATATTTTATATTAATTTTACTGCATTGATACCAAGTCAGACATTGTTTATAAAATAACTCTAGGGAGAACACTTATTTGATAATTACTATCTAATTTTAAGAAATATAAATATGTTTTAAAATGTATACATGCAATTAGATGCAAATGCAAGTGACAACGGCAGAAAGCATAGTACTCTGCATAGAAGCTGTAATTAGAGTAGCAGAATGTGAGTAGATGAAAAAAACTTTCAAATAAGGTGCTAATGCAACCACATATTTCAAATTTTGCTAGTAAGTCCCTGAACTGCATCAACACTAGAATAAGACAATTTTAGACTTTATCAAAGTATATACTTAAAATTTGGCATTAAAAAGAAGGTCATATCACTAACTTTGACAATTATTGCTAGTGTGAAATATGCTTTGTCCTTAATTTCTCTTTAGCTTCTTGATTTCTGATGAAAAATTACTAAGATTTTTCTAGAACATGACTCTGGGCATTAATCATCCTTTTGTTTAATGGCCAAGTATATATTTCTCAAGGAAATATGAAAAGGTATCTCTTATTTATTGAATTTGTCCATGTTGATTATTGAATGTTCAAATTTGCTTTAAAACTGATAGATTATCACTGAATATTAAAATGATGTCACTAATAAAGCCTAAAATAAGAGTGATCTCCTATTCTAGATTTTGAATTTGTTTAATGAAGGCTAAAATGTGAGTTCATTTGGGGGAATCATGCTATACAAAACTCGTCCATCTTACCTGGAGAGTAATTTATTCACTATGTGATTTTGGAGGATTCATTTAGTTTCACTTATTCTCAGCTTCTTCATCTATAATTAGACAATAATTTTTTAATTACCCTGTATGTTTTAATGAAATTAAATAATTATACTTAATACACTCACTACAGAGCCTGGGAAATAAGATGATCAGTAAGTTCTCTAATCTCCTTCTCCACTAATTGTGCTTAAATATTTAATGCATCTGTGGGATGGAATGTGTTTTCCCCATTTGCATTTTATTTCATGTGAAGAGAGTTCCATTTGTTTAACTCTCTTGGCCTTTCTGCCCAGAGGACTTGGTATTCCTTAAGTCATTGGTATATTTGAGAAGAAAGGATAGAGCATGCTCTGTCCAGCTCCTCCTCTCTGTCTGGAATAATTTACCTAAAGGCAGGTTGAGATTTACTCTGTCCCTCTGCTGCAGCCCTTCTAGGTGGAGAGGTTGTCCCAGGCCAGCATGACTTTGTATGTGCCCTTCTGTATAAGTCTGGGATTCAGTTTTAGAAAACCTACTACCTGAACATAAACTCCATCTCCTCTAACCTAGCCTTTTCCACAATAAAAATATACATGTATTTTATTATCTATTTACTTTAATACTTTTCCTTATTTATTTTTATTTTTATTTTTTTAGACGAAGTTTCGCTCTTGTTGCCCAGGCTGGAGTGCAATGGTGCAATCTCAGCTCACCACAACCTCCGCCCCCCAGGTTCAAGCAAGTCTCCTGCCTCAGCCTCCCGAGTAGCTGGGATTACAGGCATGCACCACCACGCCCAGCTAATTTTGTATTTTTAGTTGAGATGGGGTTTCTCCATGTTGGTCAGGCTGGTCTCGAACTCCTGACCTCAGGTGATCCGCCCGCTTCGGCCTCCCAAAGTGCTGGGATTACAGGCGTGAGCCACCATGCCCGGCCCTTATTTCTTACTTTTATAGAACCCAGGTGGGAAAGAGGATTGCTATTTGGTGAGTTTCCTCAGAGACCTCAGCCATCTCCAGCTATCATTGCCATTGGTCACTATTTGGACCTTGAAAGATAATAAATGCTGATACAATAATGTGACTCAACTCATACGTCATTCTTCAAAATCTCAAGTCACGAAGTTTAAGTCTTGTTTGCCATTTATTTCCCTTATCAATGCAACAAAGGAATCATCACAAGGCGGGTGACTAGGGCCTGAGAATTATCAGTTCTGAATTTCCTGCCAATTTGAGGAATTATTTCATCAGCTATTGCCCATCAGCAAAAAATAAACATACTTACCTCCCCAGCCTCTCATTTCTCAGTCCTCCTTTCCCAAAATTGGGGAAAATTGAGTCAAAAACAGGCAATAATATTGATACAACAGAGTGTTTACATTGGTTGCTCTGGGAAAGATAGAACAGATAGAACAGAGAAAAACAAATGTAAATGATTAACAGTATTTCAGCCAGTAAGATATTTTTGTTTCTTAAATATTCTCACAATTCTACATTTACATAAATGTGTTATTGCATTTTGTCCTGTCTTTAAGGTCTCTCTACTAATTTAAATTCTGAGAATATTATTTATTTTTAATTCTACTTCTTCCAAAAATATTTCCTGATGCTTATAATGTAATGCTGCTACTTCCTCATATATATTCTTCCTTTTACAATCTCACGAAGCAGCAACTGTCATAAAAGCTAACTTGTCCATACTAGAAATCCTATCAATTTCTTGGATAAGCATTACCTTGTCGGTATTATTAAATAAAATGATTTTGCAGAATAAATATGGCATTATTTCACTCCTTTTAATAGATATGATATCTTTGCTACTACAAAATAAGTCCAGCAAATCTAATGATTATATATAAGATGTCTTTGGAAAATATTTTAATGATTGCCCTTCAGAAATCAATCTTCATATGTCACAAGTAAAATTCCAATTTTCTAAAGTGTGAGAAATTACTAAGCTTATGAAACAGAAAGTTGAGGACTGAATAGCAAGGTTATAATTTCCAATATTTTAAATAAATATTGTAGGTAGAAAAAAATCAGATAATTTTGATTGTAAATGTCACTTGAAATAGTGACATTTGCTAAAAGATTTTCCTGATACCCACATAAGCATTTTAATAATAATAAAAAATTCCTTGGATTTCATGCGCTATATTAAATTGTTAAATATTGATGAATAATTTACAAATTTTAACTGTCATTTTGTATTTCTCCTGTGCACTAGAGGCAACAAAAGCTTATACCTCTTTTTCTTAATATCCAGCTGGAAAAAATAGTTGCTTTTAAGATGGACCATATATGCAAAATATGTAGGGTTGACTTAGAAGTGTTTTCATAAGTCGGTTTATATGCAATCTAAGTTGAAACTTAGAAATATAATCATTTGTTGCCTGTAAATTTATATGATGTTTTTAGATGCTCATTCTAAACCTGGTTTCATAATTCTGGCATTTTTTTACAATGATAAAATTATAATTTTATGTATATCTACAATTTAAAAAGGAGTAGCTCTCAATTTTCTTTGAACCTAAACCTGCTCCAAAAAGCAAAGTCTATTATTTAAAAAAAAATGAGCATGAAGTGTGAATATGTAAATAAAAACCTCAACAGACTGATCTTTCGTACTTTTAAATAGCAGTTCCATCCTCAATCACATTAAGTATAACTCCTTCAATAATAATATTATTATTATTTCTTCTATCCTTGGGAATTTTTTTCCTTCCTTCCTTCCTTCCTTCCTTCCTTCCTTCCTTCCTTCCTTC
>NW_026652305.1:338705-339115 GCF_009828535.3 Hylobates moloch
CCTGCCTCAGCCTCTCGAGTAGCTGGGACTATACGCGCCCACCACCACGCCCGGCTAATTTTTTGTGTTTTAACTAGAGACGGGGTTTCACCGTGTTAGCCAGGATGGTCTCAATCTCCTGACCTCGTGATCCGCCCGCTTCTGCCTCCCAAAGTGCTGGGATTACAGGCGTGAGCCACTGCCCAGGCTGGGAAAGTTTTTTAGAGATAAATTAGAAAATAATAGATTTTCCAAATAATAGATAATAAGAGTCAATTTTATTGAAGGACATAACATTGCTTGTCCCAAAACAGAAATTATTTGTTTTAGTAATCTAAGAAATGTGCAATTTGTTTCTTTTTAAAAAAATTAAACTCTGATAGTTAAAATGTTTACTGATATTTAGGCATTGTAATAAATCTAACATGACA
>NW_026652305.1:339166-340377 GCF_009828535.3 Hylobates moloch
AAAAAAAATTCCAATTATTGGCTGTTATAACTGATTTTTGGAATGGCATATTTCACACTGAAAATGTGGTTCACTAGTCCTACTGTTAATTTGTGACATGTAGCAGGTACACAAATGAGTTCTAGCAGCCTTTGAAGGCACATAAGGGCCAACTAAGCACACAATTTAGTAGCATATTTAAACAAACTAAATAAGTTTACCAAGCCTAGGAAGAATGCAAGCAGGGAATGATTAATAATACCATGTTAAGAATCTGAATTTATTAACCACCCTGATAAAAATCCTTTCATGACCTTTTCACCAAATAAGTGAAGAATTTTGACTTTTTTAAATAGGAATATTCCTTTTTATTTTTCTTTAAAGGTTTTGATAATGTAATAGCCAGACTCTCTAGAAAATAAAACAGGACTAAAATGGTGCAAGTTTTTAGTATATGAGCTCTATATATGTGCTTTGAATGAAACTCTTTGAGTTTTTCTATCAACTAGCTGGTAGCTACTATCCCCCGCTGCTGACAGAGGGCCAGACAAAAGAGCAGCAGCAGGGGATCCACATGGTGGGTCCCTTCAGGGGCCTGCTGTCAGAGGTCAGACTGCAGGCACAGCTTCAATGACACACCACAGTGTGAAAGTTGAAGAGCTGTTAGTTCTTCCAGACCCTGGGGGGTACACAGCATGCTACACACGGAGGTCAGAGAGTGCCGATGGAGAGAGAAGAGAGCGCAGCAACTGGCGGTATAGATGAGGGACTAGGGCTTGGGTCACTTTAAGTTCCCAGAATCCCTAAGAGAAGTACAATTACCACTAAATTTAGAAGATTGTTTATTAAAGACTCTGCCTCTGTATCGTGATAATTTTGAAGTGATCAGAAGGGTCAACATGCCTGAATGGTCCCTCTAAAGGAACCAAATACCTGAATGGTCCTTCTAAAGGAAGCAGCAGAAAAGCTGGGATCTCGGCGTGCTGGGTGGGAGAGAGGTCTCTAAGTTCTTATCTCTGGCCACCAGCTTGAGCCAGGTAGGGTGGTGTGGAGCTGGAAACTGCGTCAAAGGTGACTGAGCCCTGACTCTAGCACAAAAAAGCAAAGCTTCCATTCAAAATGAATGTGGATGTTCTCGTTTATAACTGGAAGCTAAACATTGGGTACTCATGGACATGAAGATGGCAACAATAGACACTGAGGACTGCTAGACAGGAGAAGTAGGGAGGGGG
>NW_026652305.1:340387-374782 GCF_009828535.3 Hylobates moloch
GGCCAACTAAGCACACAATTTAGTAGCATATTTAAACAAACTAAATAAGTTTACCAAGCCTAGGAAGAATGCAAGCAGGGAATGATTAATAATACCATGTTAAGAATCTGAATTTATTAACCACCCTGATAAAAATCCTTTCATGACCTTTTCACCAAATAAGTGAAGAATTTTGACTTTTTTAAATAGGAATATTCCTTTTTATTTTTCTTTAAAGGTTTTGATAATGTAATAGCCAGACTCTCTAGAAAATAAAACAGGACTAAAATGGTGCAAGTTTTTAGTATATGAGCTCTATATATGTGCTTTGAATGAAACTCTTTGAGTTTTTCTATCAACTAGCTGGTAGCTACTATCCCCCGCTGCTGACAGAGGGCCAGACAAAAGAGCAGCAGCAGGGGATCCACATGGTGGGTCCCTTCAGGGGCCTGCTGTCAGAGGTCAGACTGCAGGCACAGCTTCAATGACACACCACAGTGTGAAAGTTGAAGAGCTGTTAGTTCTTCCAGACCCTGGGGGGTACACAGCATGCTACACACGGAGGTCAGAGAGTGCCGATGGAGAGAGAAGAGAGCGCAGCAACTGGCGGTATAGATGAGGGACTAGGGCTTGGGTCACTTTAAGTTCCCAGAATCCCTAAGAGAAGTACAATTACCACTAAATTTAGAAGATTGTTTATTAAAGACTCTGCCTCTGTATCGTGATAATTTTGAAGTGATCAGAAGGGTCAACATGCCTGAATGGTCCCTCTAAAGGAACCAAATACCTGAATGGTCCTTCTAAAGGAAGCAGCAGAAAAGCTGGGATCTCGGCGTGCTGGGTGGGAGAGAGGTCTCTAAGTTCTTATCTCTGGCCACCAGCTTGAGCCAGGTAGGGTGGTGTGGAGCTGGAAACTGCGTCAAAGGTGACTGAGCCCTGACTCTAGCACAAAAAAGCAAAGCTTCCATTCAAAATGAATGTGGATGTTCTCGTTTATAACTGGAAGCTAAACATTGGGTACTCATGGACATGAAGATGGCAACAATAGACACTGAGGACTGCTAGACAGGAGAAGTAGGGAGGGGGCAAGGATTGGAAAACGAACCGTTATGTGCTATGCTCACTACCTGGGTAAAAGGATCAGCCCTACCCCAAAGCTCAGCATCACATAATATACCCAGTAACAAACCTGCATGTGTACCCCTAGAATCCAAAATAAAAGTCAAAATTATTTTTAAAAAATGATGCTAAGGCGACATAGAATTACAAGCATTTACTGAAGTATGTTTTTCTTGTTTCTTTTAAGGAAACCACATCAGAAATTAACTGAAAACATGTCCTACGTACTATTCTGTGCACATATGAAAACTTTTCTAAATCAATGCTTGCATTCCAACACTTGTGTTTTGCACTGGTCATTGTCACCTCTTCTTTAAATACATTGATCTCAGTAAAATTTTAAACAGTTGATTAAAGCTTTGGGAAATTAATTTCTAAATGAATGTTGCTTATTGAAAACAATCCTAATTTTCTTATTTTATCAGTATAAGATTTCAGTACACTTGTTGAAAATCTTATTTGAAATTTCAGTAATCATTCATTCACTTCTCTAGTTGCTCAAGACTTGAATACCCAAGAAAGTACAATTAGCACTAAATTTAGAAGATTGTTTATTAAAGATTCTACCTTTGTATCATGACAATTTTGAAGGGACCAGAAGAGTCAACATATAGCTAAGCCCAAAATATTTTACCAAAATACTAAATAATAGATACATTCTTAGGTTTGCTTTCTCTATTTCTTTCCTTTGTTCTTTACCCATTCTTATATATAAATACGTGTGTGTGATATTAGTTACTCTTTATGAAACATTTTCTATGTGCCAGGAATGATTGTAAAAGCTTCATATGTATTAACATATTTAATTCTATCAATATCCTAGGAAGTATTTCTCTCTATTTTACAGATGAATGAACTCAGGCTTGGAAACATTAATTGACTTGCCCACTATTACACAATATTACCTGTCCATTCACCATCACCTACAAGTGTTTACTCCATTTTAGTCAGCTGCTGATTTTTTAGCACTCATAACTGAAAGCATTTATCTGAGTGCTTATGGGGGTGTATCAGATTATTTAAGAAAAATATATAGACTTGCTGCCTGGCTGGATCAGAAATTGGGTCTTGAGAAAGAATAAAAGAAATTAACCAAACTATTTGGTTCGAAGTCCAGAGATACTTTGCTAATAAGAATGGTCCGGTTTTGAGAAAGGTCAGCTCTCCAACAGAGGAAAGTGAGGCTTACAGGAAAATGGTAAAATAATACGCAGTGTAACTGATTCAATCGGAACTTCTGGTAAAGAAATGTGAGACCAGTCCCATCACTCTTCCCTAGGGAATCTTATACTACTAATACACCGTTGGTATACTGACCATCAGCGAGTATTTATTGAACAAATGAATAACAAATAAATCAATCAATAAGCCTAGCATTGGTATAAACTGGACTACTCTGTTACTTTAAATCAGAGAAAGAAATTAAAATGAGTATTCTATTGGCTTGATCTTCTTTGCTGATATCATTTGCATTTTTGTATAATTGATTTAAAAATACTGAGTCATTTTAATCAAAAACAATTCAGCATTCACATATCAAACCAAAAACAATGTTACATATTGGGAGTGAAAAGTTAAATAAACTCCGAATTGGTCTTTGAATATTTTCAGATCCACAGGTGGAGAGAAATGTGTAAATCAAAAATTAACAATGGTATGATTGGTGTCATAACATAGCAAGCAGAGAGTAAAATGGGAACAAGAAGAGTATCTGATGAACATCTGAGGATTTTGATGAAAAATACTGGGAAATATGGCTGAGTTGAATCATTTAGGATGAGTGAGAGGAAGTAAGTAAAGATTAAAGGACGAGACAGATAGCAAACTCTATGACTTGTTCTACAAACATTTCAGGAAAATTTAATTGAGTGGGGCTTGAATGCTTGAGAAATAGAATAAGTTACAACAGAAGATAGAAAAGAAAGTGAAGATAGATGGTAGAATATCTTAAGTGCTAGCTTATCTAATGAGTTTGAACATTATCTTGAACATCCTATGGACAGCAATTGCATTGTTTCAAAATGGAATATTATTATATGATTGATGAGAATGATAAACAGCTATATATTTTAAGTAATTATGTCATAAAGCAGTGCAGATGCTAAAATAGTATTCATTATCTATCAATAGAATTATGAATAATCTTACAAGAATTCTGGTCACTTTTGTAACTTTACCATTCTATTGAAACCTTATTAATAAGGTCTGTAAATTCCTGTACAATACTAAAAGCAGAGAGCACACAGGAAATTGAGAAGCAGCCAGGTATTACTATAGAACTCAAATTTGGATGAGGATTTTTTCTTAATGTAAGTCACTAATTTGTCATAAAGATCCAAAAGGAGGAAGCTTATTTAGTAAAAAAAATCTCTGTTAATTTGAGGAGTTCAATTCTCACTTTATATTCATTTTCCAGTTTCTTGCTTCAAAGAATATCTACTTCCTCATAAGCCTGTTTAAAGCATTAATATGCTTAAAACCTGTTCATAATAGAATATGTAGATGGTCTCTGAAGCAATCTACCACATTCAAACTCGATACTCATATTAATTTTCTCAAGACTCTTGAACATTTTATAGTGCTAATTATGTCTATTAATGTGTCATTTACTTTGAAATAATATGTATGTTTTCTTCTAAAATAGAAATTCTTAGTTTTGCTTAGCAGAGTTCTATTTCAGTAAGCCTTTCTGATCTAATGACTCTGATTTTTCTTGGAAATAATAGGTTTACTTGTACAATGAATAGTAACACATATGTTTAATGCAGATAACTGGCTGCTTATCAAATTGGTTCTAATTAGACATTTTGCATTATAAGATTAATATGAGCACTGTTGGGATAGGACACAAAAGTGCATAAATTTTCCGAGTGAGGGCCAGGCACGGTGGCTCACGACTGTAATCCCAGCACTTTGGGAAGCCACCGGCTGGTGGATCATGAGGTCGGAATTTCGAGACCAGCCTGACCAATATGGTGAAACCCTGTCTCTATTAAAAATACAAAAATTAGCAAGGTGTGATGGCACATGCCAGTAATCCCCTCTACTCAGGAGGCTGAGGCAGGATAATTGCTTGAACTCGGAAGGCGGAGACTGCAGTGAGCTGAGATCATGCCACTGAACTGCAGCCTGGATAACAGAGGGAGACTCCGTCTCAAAAAAAAAATCCCAAGTGAGAATAAATTTATAAAGGTGGCATTTTCCATTTCACACTAGCTTTGTACCATTTGCCAAATGCTAATGACTGCAGGTGCACAATTGGGCTTTGAAAGTATCTGCCTGGCAAACAGATATGGTGGGTTTTGGGTGGAAAATAATAGATATGATGGGATTGGAGAGAAACATATTTTTAAATTGCATTCTATTTCCAAATAGTTGCCATACTAAATAAATATATGAACACTTGTGAAACTCCCCAAGTAATAGGCTCCAGTGCTAAGCTAAATTTGTAGGTTCAAAATGGTGTCTTTTCCAGCTTGCTATTTATTGTACACTAGCATAAGGAAAACTTGGTTGATTCATCTGTGTGTTGCCATCACTCTTATTTCACTCATCTATTTTTCCTTGTATTTTTTGGAGGTTAAACATCAGGATTCCTGATTAATGTTTAGTATCATGAATACAAGGCTAAATCAGTTTCCCAAAATTTATGCTTTCTCTTTTAACAATTCAATCAATTATATGTATAATTTTACTTACGTCATGTTATATTAAGATATATTTCTACTATGGCTGAAGAATTATTACCTGATCATTTCTTTTTACTTAGAAAAAGCTAGACGCTTAACTCTCCATTGTATTAAACTCTGTTTGCCCACATCGCCTGGATATCACCACGTATTCTTCTATATTGTGACTTTTCCAAAAATATCCTTGTAACTTTCTTTCCAATGTGATGTCTAAAAGATAAATGAGGAATCTTGTAATTATCTATGTGTGGTATATATCATTCCGGCAAGGGCAAATGGCTAAGCAGTGCTGGTGCTAGCCCTGGAGTAGATGGAATTTGGAAATCTCAGAGTCTGTATCAGCAGCATATGGACAGGTCACCTATTGCTCATCATCCTCTGAGACAGTGCACAGCTATTAACAGGATCGGACATGATACTTGGGGAATTTTAAAAGAAACCCCAACTTTTGGCTGTGGAGCTTTGAAAGTGCATAATCAGGGATGAACCAGCCCTGCCTCATGTCATCAGGAGCCAGTGCACATATGATAACATAACATGAAGAACTTTGGCTCTAGCCTTATTCTGCCAGACCAGCATCAATCCTTTCAGTGGCATAATTCAGGAGATGGGGTCTAAGCATTTTGTTTGCAGCTGAATGGTATGGCATTATTTGCCACATCTCTGCTTGTGGTTGGGAAAAGTTCTGTCCCTTACCGTTTTCTTCACGCTGGAGGCAGGGCTAGAGAAGGGCATGGTCCAAACTTTGTAGTAAAACAGGGATCAATACCCAATGCTGTACTAAAGCTTGTTTCCATGCACCTATGCAGGAGACCAATTTCATTCCTGGGAGCCCAATTAGCAACAGTTTGGTCTTAAATAAATATTTTCTTACTATACAGTAAATTATAAAATACCACATACGATATATGTTGCATATATGGAGTAAAATTATTTTATCTCAATTGGTAATCCTCTTGTAACCGCTTGTCAAATAGTCTATTCATAAAAATAATCTATTTGTGTTACAATATCTTTTTTTGTCAAATACCAAGTTTCCATGTATATGTAAAGGTATGTATCTTCTTCCATTGATCCATTTGCCTAACCCTGTGTCAATGCCACAAGCCATCATTGTAGATCATTTAATTACTCCTATTACATGGACAAAATTAAACAATAATATTCTTCAAAAGGTTTACGATGATTTGAATTATGCATACATGCAGTACAATAGCAAAACATTATGATAAAAATTCAGATTTACTATGGAAAACATGATGACAATAGCAAACAATACAAAGCATTAATATTTGATCTCAAATATATTATACACTATTTTCTAGAAAAATAGTGTCTTTTCTTTCCCCAACTAGATTTTAGGTTGTAATTTATTGCCCACAATAATCTCATGAGTCATTAATGTTCTGTGTTATGAAAGTATCAAAAGATGCTTTGGGGAAAATGCATTTATATGTGAATTACATTAAGCGAAAAAAAAAAAGGTAAGTTCAGAGCTACAAAGAAGCTAAAACAGGAAATATTTAATTTTTAGGAAAAAAGCCACTTTATTCTATTTGATAAAACTTGTGGTTCTAGAAATGGCTAAAACTTAGTAAAAGAAATGTACAATGTGAGGAAACGCTTAAGTGAGAGAGATTGATGGAAAATTAAGCATGTGACTACCATATAGATAAAAATTTTAACTATATTCTTAATAGTCAAAGATTGAATATTATGGTACATATTGTGTAATTTTGAAATTATTATTCATGACTTAGTTACTCCGAATTCTTCAACCAAGTCACTTAAACATAAGAGGGGTAATCTGGGCATAGTAAGATATTAGGTGAAAAGGTAGAGGTTTATATCTTCTCCTCTAAAGTAGCTCTTTCTTGGGCAGCATCAGAAGCCAGCTTTAACTGGTGTGGTGAAGAATATTTAATGAGCATTCAATTCAATAGTTCTCATTAAGTTTTATATCTTGATAACCTAAATAACAGCAACAACTGGTGTCTAAGCCTTCTCTTAAAACACCTCCAATTTATTTCTAAATGGCTTCAATAGATACGTTTCTAATCTAAAGATGGACTATGTCACTTAAATAATTAAAATCCTTTATTTTTTTCTCATTGCCAAAATGTTAATATACAAACACTTTGGTACAACATACCATACCACAGCCTCTACTTATCTGCCTAAAATAATCCCCACCCACCCCCAACAGACAGACAGACACACACACACACACACATACACACACACTCTTACAGTCAGTCCCCAGTAAGCATTGTATTATCAAACAATATGGAACCATGTGAGATCCATCCTACACTGGGAATACTGTAGCAAAAAGGACAAAAATTTCCATGCTTACTTTTTTACATTTTAGTGGAGGAGGATCACAAAAATCAAGATGAGTAAGTAAAATATATTGTATAATATTTATAAAATATATGGTATATGGTATAATAGATGTTAGGTCATACTTGCATTATTGTAAAGAAATACCTGGAACTAGGTAATTTACAAAGAAAAGAGGTTTAATTGGCTCACAGTTCTGCAGGCTTTACAGGAAGCATGGTGCTGACATCTGCTGGGCTTCTAGGGAGGCCTTAGGAAGCTTACAATCATGGCAGACAGTGAAGAGGGGGAGGCCCACCACGTGGAAAAAGCAGGAACTTTGTGTGGGGACAAATACCCAAACTATGTCATATGATATTATATAAAAAGGAGAAAAATAAAGAGGAACAAAATAAAAAGTATTGTTGTGGGCTGTAATTTTTTATACATTGGCCAGAGAAGACCTCACGGATGAACAATTTAAATAAAAATATGAAGGAGGTCAGGAATTAATTTTTATAATTCTCTTGAGGAAGAGTCTTCTAGGCAGAGAGAACATCAAGTGTGAAGGAGAATGATATGAGATGACTGTGCTGGGAAACCTCTTCCAACACTGCTACAACCAAGACATTATCTAACCTTTATTTCTGTTTTAAAATTCACCTTAGGCAATTATTCCAACTGGAAGACTTACCGGCTATTTACTAAAGTTTGGTACAGGTGATATTTCTTGGCATTGTAACAGTAGATTCTATACGACAACACTTAAAGCACACTGTCCTTTACATGTTTCATTTTACATGTTTGTTGAGTTATCCATCCTCTACACAAGAAATATTGACTATTTATGTGAATCTGTTTGCAATTGCTGTAGTATTTTCGTCAAAATCAAAAGTACTTTTCTAATTTTGTTTCTGAAGTTTATATTGACTTTTCCTTTATGTTACATAAATAACCTAAGTCTGTCTTTCATTAGTAAATCTAGTCTGTGTTGCAAAGTTAAGTGTTAGCATTTTTGCACTTCTATACACTAGTATATTTACATGTTTTTGTTGTTGATAAAATATTTTCTAATTATTACTCCTTCCAGCATAAATCACAACTATGGAAAGACCAACTTCCATATATTATTTGTGATTTAGTTACTCAAATAAAGGATTTAATTATGGAAGTCATGTAGTCCATCTTTAGATTGGAAATGCATCTATTGAAGCCATTTAGAAATAAATTGGAGGTGTTTTAAGAGAAGGCTTAGTTGTAAAGGCAGTAAAGGGTAGTCTTTAATAATATAGGACCTTGAACTAAAATTCTTGGTCTCTAATTATAGCTTCTCTATGTGCTAGCTGTAGTTTAATGAGTTACTTAAGTAACTCATTGTTTCAGATTCCTCATCTCTAAATTTAAAATAATTCAGTAATAGAATCTTATACTTAATATGGGCTAGGCATTGTTTTAGGCACCTCATATTTATTAACTCATACATTTTTCACATCATTTATATTTGTAGAACTTTTGGAATTATGGTTAAGGTACAATACCTATTAAGTTAGTTGCCATTACATTCAATGGGAAAAACTGCAATTACTTTGGCACCAACCTAACAGAAAAGTGCACATAAAATAAATTGTTGTGGATTTCCTAAAATTTGTATACATTCAGAGGTCTAATCTTAAATTTTTTTAAATTCAACATCAGTTATACCCATGTTCTACCACGAATATTCATCCTCTGGAAATGAAGATTGTGGTTCTTACTATATTTCTTAAAGCAGTGTTTCGCTCTTGCCCTGAGATTTTCTCCAGCTCTCCCACATTCATTCTGGCACTTCTTGATATTATCATAAATTGTCAAGATAAGATTTTTAAGAAAATAAAGACTCTTTTTCCTTCCTCAAGTTATCCTTATGTTGAACATTAATTTTGTTAAAATATTGTAATTGTCCAGCAATTCTCCCAAGAAAAACAATTACATATTTTGCACACCCAGGTAATGAAAACCATTTCTCTGTTTGCTAATAGTAATTTTAAGTTCCCATCAACTTAAGACTGATTTCATTCACAGAGATATAAACAAACGACATTTTTAAGCAGAGAAACGTAATAATTACTTCTATGTCACTTGATTTCAGCTGGCTTCCTGGAAAACATTGGTAAGAACATGGAATCATGGAATGAATAAACTACTCAATGAGATGATGAGATAATTCTTAACGGCATTTTAGATCAGCCATAAAATTTGACCAAAAATGTAGGTCCTTATTATGCAAGAAAGTAGGGTAAGCTAAATTACATAGGTAGAGTTTTCCAGGGAGATTAGAAAAGATACAAGTATCCACATATGATGTTAGGGTACCAGCAGAGCAACAAAAAGTGTCATCCATAGAGTAATACAGATCCAAGAATTGTTTGAATGTTATGAAGCGATAAAAGGTTTCTTCTGGCAGTGCACGGTGGTTCACGACTGTAATCCCAGCACTTTGGACAGCTAAGGTGGGTGGATCACGAGGTCAAGAGATGGAGACTATCCTGGCCAACATGGTGAAAATCCGTCTCTACTTAAAACACAAAACATTAGCTGGGCGTGGTGGTGCACACCTGTAGTCTCAGCTACTCAGGAGGCCAAGGCAGGAGAATCATTTGAACCTGGGAGGCAGAGGTTGCAGTGAGCTGAGATCGCACCACTGCATTCCAGCCTGGCGACAGAGCGAGACTCCGTCTCAAAAAAAAAAAAATTCCTTGAATTAAGTTAATGCACTGCTTCATTTATCAAGAAAGCCTTGCTTTGAAAATACAATGGAAGCTTAACTAAAGAGAGTGTGTTATAAACTGTTTGGTTTACATTTTTATTCAAGCTCTTTGTCGCACCAATCACAGATAACACTTTGATATCAACACTTAACTAGAACTGGTGTAGAGAAAATATAGAAAACAGATGAATTATAAATTTGTAATGTTAAATGATACCCTGGGTTTAAATGACTAGCTCAAAAGTTAGACAGGCCTTAATAAATGCTATTCACATTGCTATAAACAGTACAACCATATAATTCAAGTGAATTTGAATGGCTCATATATTGCATATCTCATAGGAGGAGTGGCAGAGATGGAAAATATCTGCTGGAAATTAAAAGAAAGGTAGGTGGGAAAGAAAGGACGATGAAAGTTGGAGTGAAAATGAAAGGAGGGATTTGATAAACAATACAAGTAGGTAATCAAGTGTTTGAAGAAATTAATTGACATTGATGCTATTTTAATTTATTCATTGAGGTAAATTTTATTCAAATGTGCTAATAAAGCATGTTGTTATCAGAAACAGCCATAACACACAAATATATATCTATAAACAAAAATAATGCATAATAATGTTACACAATTTAGTTTTTTTGCTTGAAAGGGAACTAATCCACCAACAGTTTCAAGGAAATCTGAGTTTATAAGGAAATACAGCAATGAAAATACAACGTTAACTACATGTGAAAACATAAATATTTTTGTCAACCTGTGCATTACAAGTTAGTTTGTGTAAAGCCGTATGAGGCCGATTCCACACATGTAACTAAACATCTACTTAGATAGGTATAACTAACAAGTTTTATAAAAATCTAGGTTGATTATACTTGAAAATATTTTAAGAGAAGGTTTATCATGATATACTTTGAAATAAAGGCCAGAAGAAGTTGGTCTTTCCATAGTTGTGATTTATGTTGGAAGGAGTAATAAATAGAAAATATTTTATCAACAACAAAAACATGTAAATATACTAGTATAAGAAATGCAAAAAATGCTAACACTTAACTTTGCAACACAGACTAGTTTTACTAACGAAAGACAGACTTAAGTTATTTATGTAACATAAAGGAAAGGTCAATATAACCTTCAGAAACAAAATTAGAAAAGTACTTTTGAACTTGACTGAAATACTACAGCAATTGCAAACAGAATGAGGATAAATTATGTCTCTTAAACCTAAGTGCTGCAATTATGAGATTCTCAGAACAGTCTTAGAAATGATAGATTTAACGTTCTGCTACATAGAAGACAATATAAAAGCACTAAGCTGAAAAAGCTTTTCCACTTTGAATTTCCTTTTCCCTTTTCAGAAACAATTGACAATAAGCATGGCGATCCCTGAGGACAGTTTGGAAACATCCTAATATCTGAAGTACTTTTTGAATTTCAAAGAAGAAATGATGGAAAAGAAAATGTGCATACATTATATAACACAATGACAAGTTTTGCTCCCCCATTGGAACATCCATCAAAAATTATAGTTTCATAATACGTCCATTGGGGTTTGACCGAGTAGTACTGTCTTTCAATAAAGGGAAAAGCAGACAAGGTGAAAAAAAGATTCACTTCCTAGGAGAATTTAGCTTCTATGAACTCTGGAAATAAGACAACAAAATTGTGACTCAAAGAAGTAATGTCACAAATATTTTTACGAATAATCTCAAGAAATTAATGTTACATAATGTTTATGCATTTTCTTTAAACACAATTAAAAAGAGCCTGGATAACTGCAAATGACACATATCATGCATATGAAATTTTGCTTCCAAATGTATAATGGTCAGAATTCTAAATTTATATATATATACAAGTACATGTAGGTTATAAGGTTATGTAACATATATTATATAATAATATATAAATATAATATATAATATGTAATATTAATATAATATATAATGATATTAAAATAATATATCATACAATAATATAAATATTGTATTATGATAGGATATAATATGATATGATATATTATATAGCAATATCTATAAGTTAATGTAACATTCCTGAGGCTTCAAAACATTCCATTCAGATAGAAGGAAGGCCGTTCATCAAGGTAGAAATTACAAAAAGGAATTTGATCTAATAATTACAAAATGTGTAGTACTGTGAGCATAGAACAAGAATTTGAGTTCGTGTTCAAAAATTACTTTCAAAGAGGAATGAAAATTGTCTAGTCAAACATTTCATTAAAAAGTGTATTTTTCTCCAACACATGAAATGATACCATCTTAATCCAGGGAGATTTGATTCTTTTGCGGCTTCAAAGAAGGTTAAAAGGGCTGTTCTACTACAATCAAGTTCTATTAAGTTTGTTAATATTCATGCCATCTTGAAAAGTTTTAAGAAAAGTGAATTTTGTCTCATTGCTGGGAAAATTTAATCTAGTTTCAAAAATAATTTGTCTATTCAGATTTACATTAATACCAAGGATCAGTAGTGCTCACATATTTTAATATATAAAATGTCCTTTAAGCAATGAAATATTAGAGACTCTCAAATTTCTAAATAACTGCTTGTTTTGAGTACAGAGATTTCTCTTGTTGAAAGAGACTTGCTTTTCTTTCAAAAATTTATTTTTTTAATGTTCTAGCTCTAAAGAGATGAATGAAAAACTCAGCATAACAATTCAAGAAACAGAAAATTCCTCCTAGGACATCCCAAAGTAATTAAAATTAATAGAAATCTTAAAAATAATTGACTCCCTCTTTAAATTATGGTATTAGAAAATATGTAATATCATTAGCAAAGGGCAGTTTCACTCATTACTCCTTTATGCCCCTCCAGATTTTGTCCCTCCATTTTGCTGTCAAGGGTATATGAGTAATCAGAGTGTCAGGGTATATCAGTTAATCAGAGAGATTTTCATGAGCAGAAATCTCTTTGAAGATTGTGCTACCAGCTCGTTTTAGTGGTAATTTATAAATTGTAACTAAAAGGCTAGAGAATTCAGTTCAATTCAATGCATCTTTTTTTTTATTTTTGCTGTTAATAGTATTTGTTTTTATTTTATTTTATTTTATTTTATTTTATTATTATACTTTAGGTTAAGTCCCTCATATCATGAACAATTGCTAAGGCAAACATTTGAAAAGTTACAGCATAATGAGAGTGGAAAAATATATTTTCAATTATTATATATTTACAAAGCATTCTATAAAAATCTGTAAGCAATAATGATAAATTCCTAGATATACACACTATTCTAGTAAATACCAATATTTATCAATGAGGTACAATAGAACTTACCTCTATCTTTTTACTCTTATTGACAATATATAGCTTCACAATAGCCAAAAGTGTAATATCTATTTCTGAAATTATGCTTTTCCAAGTTGATTACATCTTGCAAATAACATACATTTTACATGACTATGCATGGCTCCCTTCCCACTTGCTGTATATTCTCTTTTTGTTCTTTGTCATTTTTTTTTTTTTGAGATGGAGCCTCACTCTGTTGCCCAGGCTGGAGTACAGTGGCATGATCTCGGCTCACTGCAACCTCTGTCTCCAGGGTTCAAGCAATTCTCCTACCTCAGCCTCCCGAGTGCCTAGGATTACAGATGACCACCATCACGCCCAGTTAATTTTTGCATTTTTAGTAGAGACGGAGTTTCACCATGTTGGCCAGGCTAATCTCAAACTCCTGACCCAGGTGATCTGCCCGCTTCAGCTTCCCAAAGTGCTGGAATTATAGGCGTGGGCCACCGCACCTGGCCCTTTGTCATGTTTTAATGTTTTAATAGATTTGGCTTTTAGAGTTTTATTCTTTGATTTGATCTTTCTTCCTTGATATCTCTTCTACAGTTTCTCAAGGGTTTTGTTGCTTTTTAAATTATTGTTGTTTTATAAGTTTTAGGCATTTACACATTTTCCAAAACTTTTAACATGTTATTTTCATTAACATTTAGAATTTTCAAAGAAGCTCCAGATGCATCATTAAAAATAATCGCTCTCCTCTTGTCAACTCTCATGTCACCATTGAAAAATCCATAGGTTGGTTTTCACAGTATTTCCTGCACACCTGTCTGGTTTTGTTAGTTGGAGCACTGACAGCTGTATGTGGCACAGAACATACTTAGAAACATGCAAAACATTTTATAGATATCAAACAAATGCGTGGCAGGTTGCAATGCGGAGTTTATAAAAATTTCAAATTTGGGAGAAACTGGAGTACAATAAACTCAGAGCAAATAAACCAGTGTTATCTGAATTTATATAGTGTTTAATTATAGCAAATAATAAATAGCATTGTCTATATTCCAGGTACCATGTAAGTGTTTTACCTGTATTAACACATTTAATTCTTAAAACAAGTATACAGGGAAAATGTAATTATTACCTCTATTTTAGAGATGAGGAAAATGAGGCCCAGCACTATGCAATGATTTGCCTAACTTTTCATAAGTAAGCATCAGAGTTGTGCGTTGGTTCCAGCCAGTGAGGCTCCAGATCCTGAGCTCTCCAGAGACGAAGTTATACTGCCTTTCAGAAGATGCATGCAGGAAAACGGGAGGTTTTTGAATCCTATGTTAAACAGTAAGAAACTGTAAGAACGTGAATAAACATTTCTAAACAGAAATATCACTTAATTATATATTTGTGCAAAAATAACACTTTTGTGCAAGATTTTGGTGAAAATATATAACAGTGGGTTTAGAGAATTCAAAATAGTATTTAAACTGCTGAAGACAGAAGGAGCAGTATAAGTCAATTGCTTTAGTCTAAGAAAATAGAATGCTGTCATAGCCTGAAAGGATATCTAAGAGAATAACTTTAAAGTAGTGTGTGTGTGTGTGTGTGTGTGTGTGCGCGCGCTCGTGTGTGCGTGGGTGTATGCTTTTGAAACAATATTTTCTCCAAGATATATAGAGATAAATCTGGTGTTTTTTAGTTTTCTCTTTTTTCTGTTTTCCCAAAAGAGGTCATATGCAAAAAACATTTAGATAGTTAATTAGAAATTATAATAAAGTAGATATAAGTGTACATACATGCAAATTTAAGCAAAAGAGGAGATCTTTTTTCTCTTTCAATAACATGCTATAACATACTAGAGGGGATGAGAATTGAAGGTCACAAGATAGATTTATTTAAGGTGGTTTCTTAACTGAGGAAATACTTCGAACAAAGTTCCAGAGTTCAACAGCTCTAAAAATTGCCTTTAAAGAGGCAAAGTGTTTCTGAAGTAGTTTGTCCTTTTGGATTTGAACAGGCTGATTTCTGCAATGAATTGTTATGTCAGCACTTCATCTACCCCAAAGGAAAAGCATGATAAATCTGCATTGTGCTTTGAGGAAAGAGCATTACCAATCCCTAGTATTAGCTTCCAAACCAGCTATTTCTAGTAACAGGTCAGATTTATCCACTAGCTATTCTGGCATTCATGCATAGATTCACACTTTGTGCTGAATGAGCTGCATTGTTTTTAATGCACCTATAACTTTAGTACTTATTAAAACATATGTTTTTAACATTTAACAAATTAAATTAATATGTATTTACTTTGCAATTCTTTTCTGATTAGGATATACAATTAATTCCAAACAGAATCAGAATATAAAGTGTTCTGATGATGTGAAACCTGTATTTTTCATCAAGAACAATTATCAGGTAATACTTTTGTGTTTATTTTATACTGTATTATTATTATTGCAATTATTTATTAATTTAATCTCTTCTTTGCATATACTGATCTGCTTCCTTTCATGCTTATTTTAATTTCAAGAACAAATCAAGTCACAGAATTTCTCCCCTAGGATTTCATTTGTAATGCTTTGAAATAGAAACCAGACTGTCAGCTGAATCTTCACAAGGTCTTAAGGAGGACAGAATCAAGGGCACCAAAATCTTTAATTTAGAACATGACTCGATTAATTTTCTGCCATAACTTGATTCTTCCATTGAAGAGTACTATTTCTATCCAAATCATATGAGTTTTGACTATTAGAACAAAATAGAGCTCAAAACAATTATTAGGAAGAGTAAGCAGTCCTTGGCTTCTTGGAAGTAATTGGGAAACTCAAGAAAAATGAGTGCTTTTGCAAATTACGTATTCTTTCCTTCTTTATGCCTTTGATTTTTCTCCTGTAAGATCTTTGATGGGGTGTTATATTGCTAGTCCACAAATAGTTCAGTTATTTAGGGGAAGATGGAGGAATGGAAGGAATAAACTATAATATAGCATTTGCCTATTTGCCTTCCTCTGGAAAAAATAAAAAAAAATCAGAAGATGCTAACATTAAAACAAGTATTAAAATTACCAACTTTATCTTCCTACCCTTCATCACTGTTTCCTCACTTACACTGTACTGTAAATACCTTTCTACATGCTATAATATTGAGATTATGGGCTATTATAATCATCAGTAGTCATCAAACATGTTGAGTATCTGCATGTTTAGAGCCTTGTGGCTGACATTGGATAAACAATTGCTGTAAAGCATGAACCCTTTCTCAATAAAAGATAGTGTTTTAGGAGAAACACACCTAAAACTATGCAAAGTATCATAGGATAAGAATCAAATGGGTAATATGCACCTTGAAGTCAAGTTATTTCTGTTTGCAAAGTACATGATCTCATGTTTTATGAAACCTGAAGTTTCCCCAAAAAACCTCTTGGAAATGACAAATTCAGGATATTTCTCAGGATACAAAATCAACATGAAAAAAATGTTAGTGTTTCTACACACCACCAACAAAATAGCTGTAAAATAAATCAAGACATCAATCCCATTTACCATAGTTATGTAAAAGTAATGAAATACTTAGAAATAAATTTAACCAAAGAAGTGACAGACCTCTACAAAGAAAACTATAACACACTGATGAAAAAAGTTGAAGACACAAAAAATTAAAAGTTATCCCAAGCTCATGAAATAGAGAAAATAATATTGTTTAAGTATCTATGTTACTTAAAGCAATCTTAGATTAATTGTAATCCCTATCAAAATACCAATGGCATTTTTTCACAGAAATAGCAAAGAAAACTTAAAATTCTTATGGAACCAAAAAAAAATTTCCAAATAGCTAAGGCAATGCTACACAAAATGAACAAAGCTGGAAGCATCATGCTACCTGACTCCAAATTGTATAGAAAGATATATTAACCCAAACAGCTTGATACTGGTGTAAAATAGGCACACAGATCAACAGAACAGAATGGAAAATCCAAAAATAAATCCATGCACTTAAAGTCAACTGATTTTTCACAAAGAAGTAAAGAATATACATTGGGGAAAGGACAATCACTTCAATAAATGGTGCTGGGAAAACTGAATAACCATATGCAGAAGAATGAAACTAGACCCCTATTTCTCACCATTTATAAAATCAAACAAAATAGATTAAAGACTTACATGTAAGACCTGAAACTATAAAACTACTAGGAGGAAACACAGAGTAAGTGCTCCAGGACATTGGTCTGGCCAAAGATTCTATTGATGAAACCTCAAAAGCACAGGCAGCAAAAGGAAAAATAGACAGATGGTATTACCTCAAACATAAAAGCTTCTGCACAGAAAAGAAAGCAATCAACCAAGTGAAGAGACAACTGTAGAATGGGAGAAAATGTTTGCAAACTTTCCATCTGATAAGGGATTAATACCCAGAATAAAAAAAGAAATCAGTTAAACACCAAAAACTCCCAAATAATCACATTGAAAAAAAAATGGGCAAAAGACATGAATAGACATTTCTCCATAGAAGACATATAATTGGCCAAGAAATATACTAAAAATGTTCAACATCACTAATCACGGAAATACACCTCCAAACCACAATGAAGTATCATCTCAACCAGTTAGATGATTATTATCAAAAGGGCAAAAGTAATAGATGCTAGTGAGGATAAAAAGATAAAGGGAATTCTTATATACTGTTGTTGGGAATGTAAAGTAGTATACACATTATGGAAAACAGTATGCAGGTTCCTCAAAAAATTAAAATAAAAATACCATATTACCCAACAATCCACTACTGAATTTTTTACCACAGAAAAAAATATCAGTATACTGAAGAGATGTATGCATTTCCATGTTTATTGCAGACTATTTACAATAGCCAAGATATGAAATTAATCTAAGTGTCCATCAACAGATAAACAGGTAAAGAAAATATAGTATATATACACAATGTAATATTATTCAGCCATAAAACAGAATAAAATCCTTTTATTTATGAAAACATGAAAGAAACTGGAGCTCACTTTCTTAAGTGAAATAAGCCAATTACAAAAAAACATGTCGCGTATTCTCACCCATACGTGTATATTAGTCTGTCCTCACATTGCCATAAAGAATTACCCGAGACTGGGTAATTTATGAAGAAAAGAGGTTTAATTGATTCACAGTTCCACAGGCGGTACAGAAAACATGGCTTAGGAGGCCCCAGAAAACTTACAATCATGGCAGAAGGGGAAGCAGGCACAACTTCACATGGCAGAACAGGAGAGAGAGAGAGAGAGCAAAGAGGATGGTGCCACACAGTTTTAAACAACCGGTCTTGTGAGAACTCTGTCATTAAATAGCACTAGGGGGATGGTGATAAACCCTTAGAAACCACCCCCATGATCCCATCACCTTCCATCAGGCCTCACTTACAACACTGGGGATTACAATTCAACATGAGATTTGGGCGGAGACACAGAGACAAACCGTATCAATGTGTAATAATCAAAGGGAAACACCAACACATTAATTTTGCTGCTCCTGAGGAATATAACATTGCTAAACAAGTTTAATGGGAAATTAGAAATTATACCTGTATTTAATTAAATCTGGGCCAGAGTTGACGAGTTCAGATCTTTGAAACAAATTTAGAAATAATAAACCTACATAGTGCTCTACCATCAGAGATTATCAAAGGGGTTTTAGAAGATGAATTACAAAGACAAAGGAAAAAAGAGAGGTTGAATATTTTTAGAGAGTAAATTTTAAGTCCAATCCATTAAAATGTCTTTAACTTAAAACTAGAAGTCAAACATGACTAGGGACATTTTTAATTAGTAACAAGTGTGGAAGCAAAGAGCTGGTACAAATTACTGAGGAAAACTAAAAGAAGGAGGCTAGCCTACCTGCACTGAAATATATATTGCGTGTCTTTTAAAAGTTAACAAATACTTGCACAACATTATCAAAGACAGCAAAAGGAATAACTGTGACTTTATAAATAAATATTTATCATCAAAACCTTACAAATACATACATTTATAGATATAGTGTTTATATGTATGTGTGTGGATATATATTTATAACACATACACACATATATGTAATTTTGTTGTATAGAACTGGTCTGCATTTTCTCTGATATCACATCAAATATACTTACGTTAAAAAAACAAGTCTGCCATTTGGATATCTTTCATATAATTGAGGTTTTGAAAGAATCCAAATTAGTTTAATTTTAGAAGAAAGAATAAAGATCTCTTTATTACAAATATTATTTTACATCCATCAAACTATGGAGAGGAGAATAGCTTAAAATATATGATATGGGGTTAGGCGTCTCAGAGTCAAATCTTCACACTTTCTTCCAATTTAGCCATGCTTTTTAATCTTGCTAAACCTTGAGTCAAATGATTGAACTTATCTTAGATGTTAGTTGCAAGCATTACATGTAATGATATGTAAACATTTTAACATAGTGCCCGGTTAAAAGTTTTTGAAGAGAACCAATATATGAAGATAAAGAGTATTTATTCTTTATTCCAGTAAAAAAATAGTGCAAGATCCAAAAAGTCTCCTATCAATAGGAGAACTGTATTAGCATCTATTTATTTTAGAATAGTAGAAAAAAATTCACAGTGCATTTTTTACTTCTTTTATAGCGCATCTGACTTTTCAAATTCTCAATAGTACTGGCATTTGCAAAAGACTTATGTGGTTTGAAAATGAAATCCTATATTTACGAGGCTGACTACCAAATATTTATTAAGTAACTAATATGTGTCACTTCCTAAGCACATTTTAGTGGGAGAAGATGTATAGTAAACAATTAGATGAATATCAGACAGTCAAGTGTAGGTACTGAGAAAGCTGCTAAAAACAAAAATCGTAGATCAGGGAAAGTTTAAGGCTGGAGATAGCATTTAGCAACATATATTGCTAGATAGTTGGAAAACATGTTTTAAAATGGTTCTTGACATTCAATACCTCATTTTTTACCTTGTTTTTCACCTAAAGTTGTGAATTCTTTAAGATTTAATACATGCATTCTCTTCTCTTAGGGGTTTTACATGGCCTAAGACAGTTTAAATTAAGCTATCCTCTTCTATATATTACATGCGCCTCTCTCTATCATTATAACGCTTAATACTCTGTATTGCTGTTATCTTTTTATTTGGCATCTTCACTCTAGTAGATTGAGAGCTCTATTGTAAAAAATAATTAAATAAAAGAAAAACAAGATGTAAGGTTGTATTCTTCTTTGCGGGCCCAGAGCTTGAAAAAGGTCTTGACAAACACGTGGTACTCAATTTAAGACTGAATATAATAATGTCATACAAACAAGAAAAATCATGTGATTTTATTAAAGAGCTTTTTAAGGATGGAAAAAATATGTAGAACTGGTGGAAGGGGGCTGGATTTCATATGTACAAAGGTAAGGAGTTTGAAATCTCTCCTGAAAAATGTGAAACTCTTGAATTTTGACTAGGTGATTTTCACATTACAAAATAATTCTTTTACAGCTTGATGGAAGGTGGATTGGAGTGAATACAATAGTGGTAATTAACTTTGTGAAATGGCTGAGGGTCTCTAAGGAATATGGATGTTGTTGCACTCAGAATAAAGTCCTACATCTCAGCATCCAAAGTGGATCTGGGGATAAAATAAGAAGTAGTAGAGGCGTTTAATTTGAGAGAGTGTAAAAACAAGAGCAGTTTGCCAAGGACTATTAAATAGTTTTTAGAAAATCATTTAAACATTATGCAATAAAAAGAAAAAGAAGTCAAAATACTGTAAGAAAAAAGAGAAGCTAGAGATAGAAGACAATCAGAAGAAGAGAAGAAAGTGGTCCTGTAAGAGAAAAGAGAGTTTCAAGGAGGATGGTTTGAATTATTACTAAAATTGACAGAAAGATCAAAGAGATAAAAACCCAAAATTATCTAATGAATTTGGTAATATGTTCATCCTTGAATTTCGTAGAAAGAAGATTTCAGTAGTGATGAACTGAGAGGTGAATGGGAAGATAGAGGAAAAAGAGAAATAAAACAGAATTTTTATGTGGAACACTAGCACAAAGCTTAAAGGTCAAGGAAACGAAAGAGATGTGATGTTAGGTAAGGTCAAAGGGCTTAATAAAGGTTTGTTTTTGTTTGCTTGTTCAACGATTGGTGAAATATGAGCATGTTTACTTTCCAAAGGGAAAGATCTTTCAGAATCATTTACTACGTTTTAGATGCTCTCTATATTACAGTTAATGATAAGCATAAAAACGTTAATGATCACACTCTACCTGACTCAGGTTTCTTCCAGGAAATTGCTATCTCATGTGTACCATTACTGTAGATTGAGGAAATATTAAAATTTGACGCTCCTAAAATAATTGTCTTTGTGTCTCTGGGTATCTAGAATGATAGTTGTTTGGATTAATGGGGCATCAGCTTTATAGTTAATTCTATGTATTCCCTTCATTACTCCTTAGATAAAATCTGCCCTTTTTTTTACTCTAAGGTTGTTATTAGGGAAAACAAGTTTTATTTGAAATGTTTTAACAGAATCTAATCTATAAGATAGGTCTAAATAAACTATTTAAAGGAGTGCAATCAGTCACAGGATAATTCGTCAATTGTAACCAAAGGGCTGTTTCAGAGCAATCATCTGTCTAGCTATCAATGTTCAATACCTGCAGCTACTCTTTAGCACTTCTGATATAGTAGCTTAAACAAACCCCTTTTCACAAATATTTATGAACATTAAGGTGGTCTGAGAGTTTAAAATATTAATATCCTTTGACTATTTTCTAGCTAAAATGCAAAGCAAATATTAATGTAATATCCCAAATAATTTCTATGAAAAAACAGAGGCCATTCTAACAACAAGGAAATAGATAATCTTGTATTTTATACCTCATACAACACAACCATTTTGTCTGATCAATAGAATCAAATCTGCATTGTGTGTCTGTGTATTTCTCTATGTGTGTAATAATAAATTGTGATTTATAATTTTCACTAGTTTCTAAGAGATTATTATGGGGAACTAGGGGGCTTTTTGCTACATGCAGTGATAGCTATGAATATTCAAGTCTTTAAGGAGATTTTGGAGCAGAGTAGAATTGCTCTGTATGATTAGTTCTGGAAACAACTGAGTTTACAGTGGGAGAATCTAAGAGAAAGAATATAGTTAACGAAACACTGGACACTGAACTGAGGAGAGATCAGAAAACAGAGGAAACCTGAATCTGCAATGTAGTCAAGAAAATGTGTGTCAGCAATGTTGCCTGGGGAAGTGGGGATTGAAATGCTGTGCACTTGAAGATGTGAAGAGGCTGAGGTCTATTTACTGATGATACCATAATAGATACAGAATGTAAAGAAAAGGGAACATCAGGCATACAAATAATTTTCATATAGTTTTATTCAAATTATACTTTTCAAGAAAAGAAAATCACAAGTCAGATAATATAGATATGTTTCATTTTTAATTTATAAAAAGGGCTTGTTTCTGGCTCTGTTAATGAGAATAACCTAAGATTAACACGAGAGCCAGGGCAAACTTGAAGTTATCGAGGTCTCAGTTTCCTCCTTGACTTTGGTAATGTCTCAGAGCATTTGAAATAAATGTCAAGAATGCTTACATAAATCACAAGACCCTAGTGATCTGGCCCTGTCTTCTTATAGAGTTTTATTTTAAATTGATATTCCTCCTTTCCTTATGTTGTTTTCTGGAAACAAATACAGGTATTCTATTATTCCTATAACTTTTAATATATTTTAGCAATATAAATAATGTACCTGTCCCCACAATTGCTGACCTATGTCTCATTGATTTTGTAATGAATATTCACATTGCTATTCCACTAGACTCTATGGCCCAGAATGGCTATTTTTCTCACTTTGATATCTCAGTAACAAACAAAATGCCTATAAATATGACTAGTGATTAATAAATATTTGTAGATTAAATGAATAAAGGATTACATTAAATATATACAAATAAATTATTTGGTACAGAATTCAACTTTGCTATGGTACCAAAGGACAGTCTAAATACAGTCATCCCCGTTACATGTGGTTTTGCTTTCTCGAGGATTAGTTACATGAAAATAGTTGAATATGGTACAATAAGATATTTTGAGAGAGAGAGAACATTCACATAACTTTCATTAAAGCAAATTGTTATAATTATTGTATTCATTATTAGTTGTTGTTAATCTCTTACCATGCCTGATTAATTAATTAAACTTTATCATAGGTCTGTATATATAGGAAAAAACAGGGCACATATAGGTTTTGGTAGTATCCATGATTTTAGGCATCCTCCGGGGGTCTTAAACAATTGTCATTAATAACAAAAATAGTATTCAACATCAATTGAGAAAAAACTCTGTCTGACACTGTGAACATTTATTTCCTCTACAATGCTATAAAGTAAGTTATATTTATGTCCTCATATCCAAGTTACATATGAGACATTTAGACAGACAAAAGATAGGCAAACTGCATAAGATCACATGACTAGCAACTGGTAGAAGAGACATACAATCCTTGGTAGTCTATCTCTGAATCTTTTATTCTTTTTTTATTTATATATATTTTTATTATACTTTAAGTTCTAGGGTACATGTGCACAACGTTCAGGTTAACTGCTTTTCTAGGCTGTCCCTCATGGCTTTTCGTAGGAACTCAAAATGTATAGTAAGTAATGATATTTGCATTTACCGTAGAAAATTGTGACAATACCATTCATTAGTTTATCCAATAAAATGTTTATTTACTGCTTGTTAAATGTACACACCATGATGTACACCGGGATATAATGCAAACAAAAATACAAGAATACTGCCCATTGAAATTGAGTGCTCGGGATCTGAGCCATTGTAGGATGAAGATCAACATTGTTGGCTCAGAGAAAGCCAGCCAAGTCCACCATTTAGTTCCAAGAAGTTGGGCTAGTAACTTACCTTTTTCTTTCTTCAGTTTTCTCATCTGTTAAAATTACCACTTGATGAGTGATATGGTTTGCCTGTGTCCTCACCCAAATCTCATCTTGAATTGTACTTCCCATAATCTCCATGTGTCATAAGAGGGACCTGGTGAGAGGTAATTTAATCATGGGGGCGGTTACCCCCGTGCCATTTATGTGATAGTGAGTGACTTCTCACAAGATCTGATGGTTTTATAAGGGGCTTTTCCCCCTTTTGCTCAGCACTTCTCCTTGCTGCCACCATGTGAAGAAGGACATGTTTGCCTCACCTTCTGCCATAACTGTAGGTTTCCTGAGGCCTCTCCAGCCCTGCAGACTGTGAGTCAATTAAACCTATTTCCTTTATAAATTACTCAGTTTTGGATATTTCTTCATAGCAGTGTGAGAACAGACTAATACAATGACATTATATGAGTTAAAAATCCTCAGTACAGAGAATTTTATATAGTAAAAACTGACTCCACCTTGGTGTCAGGGTCAAATACTAAAAACCAATCATGTTAAACAATTTAAGTGCTCTAGAATAAAAGGATCAAAGTAGTCTTATGTATGCATGGATCACATAACCTATTCTAGTTTTAGAATAAGGGTGGCAGGAAACGACCTCTGGTAGGTAAGAAATTAGTCCAGGAATGCCAACTTATACCTTCTGTGGGACAAAACGTAATAGCTTGAGTATTACCATAAAAAATAGAGCAAGACTTTATATCAGACAAGAATAAATTCTCTGGGAATCCTTGAACAATGGATGACCCTAGATCAACCCATTTCAGAAAGGTATTCAATCAAGACTTGACCTGTTCCTTGAGCCTACACGAGGATGAAACTTTGAGGTTAAGACCAAAATGAAAAGATAGATACATGCAAGTAACAAACCATTCTGAATCTCTCTAGATAACAGACCTGGTTACAGTTATATCAATTTATTTTCCTGTCTCTTCACTTTTATATTGTGTCTTTTTGTTGTCTCTTATTTTTGGTGTATGTAATGGATTTTCAATAGTTTTGAAACCAAAAATAAGAGAGAACAAAAAGACATAATATGAAAGCAAAATGAGTAAACAAAGCTAAAGTGAGGACAAATAGTTTTCATTTTTTATATTTGTATATCTTTCTCATCATCCAAAGAAATTAAGATTTGTTGATTTGTGATCTGTCCTGAGAAAAGTGCTTTTTGAGTTCTGTTGATATTAGTAAATACATCAATGTTTATATTTATGACTTCACAAAGATATTAGTTTCATGATTATATTAAGAAGATAATGAGAAACTATATAAATACACAACGTATGCTAAAATTGCATAAAAAACAATTCACTCATAACCTAGTCATTTCAAGATTGTTGGAAGAATTGTCAAATTTACACACAAGAGTTGCAATGTATTTCCAAGATTTCATTTTTCTCCATGACTTTATAAATTGTTAGCAGACACAGGGTCAAGTAATAAACTCAATTTTTAAACTCACAAATATTCAAAATATTTACAAAAATGTTTAAATATTTACAAAATATTCAAAATATTTACAAAAATATAGCTGTATAGTATGAATAAGAACTAGTATTTGACAGTACAACAGCGTAACTATAGTCCACAATACTATATTGTACATTTTAAAATAAAAATAATTCAGTTAGTATTTTAATATAAATAAACCAACATATAAATAAAATAACAATATATCTCCTCTTGTTACTGAAACACTATATATATTTATTTTTAAAACATGCTTAAAAAGTGACAAGTTATAGCAAATAAATCATTGACTTATTCTAATATTTCCAATATTCTATTGATTTATATAAGTTATTGATGTGAACCCTTGGTGTGGCTCAGCTATCCTTATGCCATGGTATGATACGGAAACTTCATATGACAAGAATCCATATTAAACCCTTCAAAGACTTCCTCATGAAATGACGATAATTAGTGACACCGTATTTGGCTGATGCTTCAGGGCATGGACTTCATTGCTTCTCACCATAGCCTTTCCAGGTTTTCCCTCCTCTCTCATCACTGGTTTTTCCTTCACTGTCAGTCAGCATTTTATAATCTGAACACAAGTCACATGCCTGAATTGAGGATGAAGCGCACTGAGACCAAACAGGGAGGAAATGGGAAAGGAGAACAGGAGTGAGGTGTGTGGGGATATACGGAGCTAGTTGCCTGACCTAGGAGCTTCACTCTCTTTACAGCCTCACTCCATCAAGAGAGTGTGATATGGCAGCAACGCCTTGTACACACCGATGTGTAAATAGGAGGCTACACACAGGGAGGCTGCTACAGACCGAGGCTTACTTGACAATTAGGAGTAAAACAAAGGGGGAAAAGAAGGGGTCGATACCAAGAAAAGTTTAAACGGTGATTACTATGATTATAAAAAATAGGGCAAGACTTTATATCAGACAAAAATAAATTATCTGGGAGTCCTTGAACAGTGGATGACCCTAGACCAACCCATTTCAGAAAGGTATTCAGTCAAGACTTGACCTCTCCCTTGAGCTTACACCAGGATGAAACTTTGAGAATAGGATAGAAATGAAAAGATAGATAAATGCAAGTAAGAAATCAGTGTCGTAACAGCCACGAACCAGGGATCCTGTTGAAACTAATTGTTACAGGGCACACGAGGGAGTGAGCCAAAGGAAAGACTTGTTGCCCTTGCAGAGAGTCGGGGAAAGGGGATGTCACAGTGTCACACCATCAACACACGTTGAGGTGTGGTTCTGATAACTGGGATTAAATGGGCAGTCTTTCTCCTCTCCAACCTTATCACAAGGAGCCACATTGATCATTCCCCTCCATCACCCTGGTTGCCCATGGAAAATACTGTGAAGGGATAATTTTCAAATATGCAAATATTCCACAGACTCATCAGAAGACTGAATAGGTACACACTCCACACTACTTTCTGATGTCCTGGGCTTCCACTAACCTCCTAGTGAGGGCTGAATCCATACAAGGCTAGGCATTTCTTTGTATATGTTTGTGCGTGTATGTGTGAGGGGAGGGGGAGACTGGGATATGCAGCAAGTCTTTCTCAGCTTCCAGAGACAGCCTTCCTCTCCCATCCAAGAATTTTTACTCCTAGCGGCAACTCTTCACATCAGAATCAGTTGAAATATCTGCAGCCATAACTCCCCACCCCCAACACACGTACACTTCAAAATCGGTGCAATAATTTCCAAATTATAATTGCAGAGCCTGTTCTGGTTTCCAGATAAATCACATTTGTTAGAAAGCATTTTATTAAATACTTTTTACCATTTACTTTATTACTATTATACTATTTATCAATCATTATGCAAGTACTATAGTTCAGTCTTTTAATACTCACTTGTTAAGTATCATGTAGGCCTCATATTAACTACATTCTCTTTGGCCTGTGTTTGGGGGTCCTTATTTTTGTTTCCATCTTAGATGAATACTACCTTGGAGTTAAAAGTTATCCCCCTTATCTGCTCCATTATTGTTATACACTCTTACAATTTAAAATGTTGCTATTGAAGATGTTTGGTATTCCCTGCCTTGCACTTGCTTTGTCAGCAGAGTACACATTTGACCTAAGTACAATAATTTTATCCTTGTTAAATCCCAAATAATTGAGAACATGTGTGTTTAAGAGGTGAAGAGCGTTAACTTTATTATCCAGAATCATTTTGTTTAGTTTAATTGGTTTTGAAGACCCTTGTCTAGGAGGGAACATTAAATTATTTTATCTAATTGCTGTTATAGAGATTCAGTTTCCTTTTGGAATATACTGACAGGTTTTTCATAGCTCCTCTATATGAGGGTTTTTTTTAATAATTTTTATCTACATCGTTATTTATTATTGAAAGATAAAGGACTAGAACTCTGT
The DNA here is from genome assembly GCF_009828535.3 of Hylobates moloch. Classification (NCBI taxonomy): domain Eukaryota; kingdom Metazoa; phylum Chordata; class Mammalia; order Primates; family Hylobatidae; genus Hylobates; species Hylobates moloch. The sequence continues at coordinate 368,292 of NW_026652305.1, forward strand.
TCTGGAATTGGTAAAAGTTAAAATACTAACCATGGTTTATAATTGTGTTATAAGATGTGAGAAAGAAATTAAAAGGCATTGAATTTTAAAATATTAATTCTAATTTAATAGTTGACATGAATTTGATTACTGATAATAATTAAGCACATATATTTATTAATTATATATCTATAAAGGGACCGAATAGGATTATATATTTGCAGAAAAGATAGACAGGTTTTAAATATAAGGCTTAGAAGTTGTTCCTGGATAGACTATTTGAAATTTTTGAGCAGTTGTGACCATAGGGAAACATAAAAGCAAAATCGAACAAACAAAATCATGTGTGCATGTCTATGTTTTAAAATGCTTTAACTCTGTAAACATAAGTCGTTTCTGGGATTGCAAATAGAAAACATATTCATTCTGTAAAAAATGCTTTCTATATTTCCCTTAACTATGTTAACCAGTGGAAGACATGAAGATGGGAATTAATCTAAGAACAGACCTTAAAGGGCCTTTCCAATTATACAAATTTTGATTTTATCCTGCGAGAAATATGGGGTCATTAATGGCTTTTAACTCTCACGTTATTCATATCTCTGTCACATTTTACTTCCTCAGAGAGGCCTTCCCTGACCACCTGATTTAAAATGAAAGACCCTATGATTATGTATCATTTTGTCTGTATTTTTGTTATCAACACTGGTATTACCTACTATTGTTTTTATTTATCTATATTTTTCTGTATTCGCTTAATGTCTACATTTGCCAATTTTAATTAAAATATGAGCAACACAAACTTTTTTTTTTTTTTTTTTGGAGACAGAGTCTCTCTGTCATCCAGGCTGGAGTGCAGTGGCCCAAACTCTGCTCTTCTCACTGCAACCTCCGCCTCCCAGGCTCAAGCGATTCTCTTGCCTCAGCCTCCTAGTAGCTGGGATTACAGGTGTCCGCCACCACACCCAGCTGATTTTCGTACTCTTCGTAGATACAGGGTTTCACCATGTTGTCCAGACTGGTCTTGAACTCCTGTCCTCAGGGATCCATCCGCCTCAGCCTCCCAAAGTGCTGGGATTACAGGCATGAGCCACCATGCCGGGCCAAAAACTTTATTTTTTAATTTTTGTTGTTATTGTCATTCACTTGTGCATATCCAGAACCTACAATAGTACTTGGAAAATAAGTAACTTTTGAAATAATGAATGAAAGCTAGTATACTTAATGTGTGAATTGCATATAATCAGTAACAGTTCATCTATAGAACACACGAACAACTTCACCTAACCAGAAAGTAGATAAAATCTAAAAGTAAGGATGCAATAGCCACAAAGCAGCCTAAAATAGAAAAGGCAAAGATTTGTTCAATAGTGTAAATGCTACAGAAGTGTTGGAATGGATCTCTTCATTTCTCATAAAATTAATTTACTATTCATTACATGTTAATATAATTTATTTGGCAATCTGATTCCCAGACCTATATCAAATTAGAAAAGCGGGATATTAGAGAAACAGAAAGGTGTTAGTTACCCTTTGCAGCCAGAGCAATCATTTTAAGATTCAAATATTATCAAATTACATTACTCCTTATACTGCATTGAATCTCGACCTGTGAATGTAACTTTATTTGGAAATAAAACATTTGTGGGTGTAATCAAGTTAACATGAGGGCAAGCTGGGTTAGGGTGTATGACAAATTCAATCACTGGTATTGTTAAAAGGAGAGGAAAATTTAGAGACATGAACATACACAGAGAGAAGAGGGCCAAGTGAATACAGAGGCGGAAAATGGAGCGGTACAGCTATAAGCCAACGAAGAACAAGGATTGCAAGCTATCACCAGAAGCTAGGAAGATGCAAAAAATGGCTGAGCATAGTGGCTCATGCCGGTAATTCCAACATTTTGGGAGACCTAGGTGGGAGGACCACTTGAAGCCAGGAGTTTGACAGTAGCCTGTGCAACAAAGCCAAACTTCTCTCTACAGAAAATTAAAAAAAAAAAAAAAAAAAAAGCCAAATTTGGTAGCATGTACCTGTAGTCCTAGCTACTTAGGAGGCTGAGGCAGGAGGATGGCTGGATCCCAGGAATTCAAGGTTGCAGTTTGCCATGATTGCATCACTCACTACACTCCAGCCTAGGCCATACAGTGAGACCTTGTCTAAGAGAGAGAGAGAGGTGGTGGGGGGAGAGAGGGAGGGAGGGAGGGAGGGAGGAAGGAAGGAAGGAAGGAAGGAAGGAAGGAAGGAAGTGAGTGAGGGGAAGGAAGGGGAAGAAAGAAAGAAAGAAAGAAAAAGAAAGAAAAGAAAGAATGATAGAAAGAAAGGAGAGAGAAAGAAAGAAAGAAGAAAGAAAGAAAGAGAAAGAAAGAAAGAAAAGAAAAAAGAAAGAGGAAGGAAGGAGGGAAGGAAGGAAGGAAGGAAGGAAGGAAGAAAGGAAGGAAGGAAGGAAGGAAACTAAATTATCCTTTCCTAGAGTCTTCAGAGGATTTATAGGTATATAGCTCAGCCAATAACTTAACTGCAGATATCTACCCTCCAGAACTGTAAGAAACAAATGTATGTAATTGTAAGCCAGCCAGTTTGTAGAAACATGTTACAGCAGCCCCAGACAACTAATATACCTCCTTTTTTGGAATGCTTCAGAACCTTACAATTATATTCACCACAGTATTGAATAGTGTAACATGCATTTAATATGCGTTCAATAAATGTTGCTAAACATAGAATAATAATGTCACAGAAGTAAATAAATTTACTGGATATATTAAGATGTGTTTCAGATTATAGGAGAGAACCAGGGGTCTAAGAAAGAAGAGATTCAAATTGCCATTAATGTTTTTATGGTATATCAGTTAGGATGCTCTTGATTGTAGTTATAGAATAACAAACTAAGGTGGGCTTAAATAATGAAAACCATGTTTATTTCTAAACATTTCCCAGGGTATAGTATTTCCAGTGTTGGTGGTTTTAGTGGCTCCTTGCTATCAGAGACCTCCTCAGGTTATGTAAAATTTCATTGGCTTTTACCCTCATGGTTGCAAAATTGACATGGTAGTTCCAAGACTCTTGTCCTCCTCCAACAAGTCTAGAGGGTGGATTCCAGACTTGTGTATTTCTAAGCTTCTGTGTACATGTGTGTTTTTTAATTTGAGGAGAAACAGTTCATAATCCATTCAGAATAACTGATCACTTTTATTTGGTCAGCATTTTATCACATGGCTGTGCCTAAATCAAATACTGACAATGAGAATGAGATTACCAGGTTCAGTTCATACCCGTCAAAATTCACTCTCTGGGACCAGGTAGGAGTTCAGCTTCTCCTGAAGGACAATTTCACCTATATGGTAGGAAATAAACTGGATTTTTTTGGCAAGAAAGACTTTCAGTAGGACTGCTAAGTAGTGCTATGGTTTAAATGTGTTCCTCCAAAAGTTCATGTGTTAGAAATTTAATTGCCATTTTAACAGTGTACTAAGAAGTGGAACCATTAAGAGGTGGTTAGTGTTGTTATGATTAATGTTGTTATCCTAGAAATGGATTAGCTCTCCAGCTGGCTCCTGATAAAAGGATACCTTTGACCCCTTTTTACTGTCTGTTTCACGTGCTCCTTCACCATGTGATGTCTTCTGCCATGGCATGACCTTCAGCAGATGCAGAGCCATGCTCTTGGAGTTCCCAGTCTCCAGAACCATAAAACAAATAAACATGTATTCTTTATAAATTACCCATTCTGTGGTAGTCTGTCATCACAACAGAAAATGAAGACAAAGAGCAAACAACGGTGCCTGTCTAGTACAAAGTTTAAATAAGGAAGCCATAAAGACTGTGGTAAGATATGCGTGTCTTGATAATGTGACTTTCAATATTCTCTCAGATTCTTCACATTTCTTTATTATATTAACTAAACTCCTCTTAAAAAATTAGGCAACATTTCCCCAAGGCTCAGGAAAGCTGCTCAGGGAAGACGGAATCTCATCTGTGCATGCTCCACTTGCACTGCAGCTATGAGGGATACATTAATCACTACAATAAAGCATTTTAGAGCATCCTGTTCTAAGAGGGACAGGAACAGAGCCTGGGTTATTCAGGTCAGTTTCTTTATTATCTCAAGATGTTGCATTCTCAGCACATTCTATAACTGTTTTTGAGAACTGCAAATAAAAAAAGGGAAAAGAACTGAGTCAGTCCAAAGCCACCCAGAGAACTGTTCTATACTTAGCACTCCCGAAAGGATAATGGAGACACTGAAACTAACTTATGTGCTAAATTTGGCATGAATATGACACTAAAACCAGGATAACGCAGAGAGGGCTTGAAGCACTGGCAAAGTGATACTATCAATAAATAAGGCATAGATCGTTTGGGTGGGAACCATTTGGGAAAAATAGAGCCCTCGTATATGCCAGTGTGAAGGTATGACTGTGTCCAATGGGAAAATAAAGTATATCTCCATGGAGATACTGATCAAGCTCAAATGTCTTTCCACAAAGCCATACTAACACATACATTTTCCAGCACTTGAATAGAATTTAGATGTAGGAGCTGGAAAGTGGACAGATGAAGTAATAAGTGATGAAAAAAAATAGAGTATAAATGTGACTTAAAATCTCTGAACTGGATATAATTTCCTAATATCTTCTAGATCATTTCCACTATCCTACAACATGATAGATCAAGATAGGGGTGAGGTTGATATCTGGTTTAAAAAATAAAGGCACCTACCTCTATTGTAAACTTCAGAAAGTAGCTTGAAAATATTATAACTCATTTAGATAAAAATAAATAAAACAAATAAAAGCAAATATCCATAGTGCAAGAAGAAGCAGAGAAACTGGAAGCACAGAAAAATTAGCAACAATTACAATAACACTAGGAGGTTCAATCATTTCAGCACAAAATTAGAGAAATGTGGATGGACAATGGACTCTACCTAGTAACCAAACAGCCTCACCTGTATGAGAAGGTGTTTTCAAAGTCTCAGGACCCTTTCCCTTCATTCCTTCTATAGAAAGTCCTGGCCTGAGGAATATTTTTGCCTTATTATTTCATCGTTAGGAAAAAAAATTCAAAGACTTAAAACTTGACTAAAGATATTACTGGGTGTCTTTTCAGTGACACCCTCTGAGGTGCACACTCTGAGGATTATACCATTTTACAGGTTTGTGTACTTATGATTGTCTACTGATTATTTACAACCTTTACATATAGAAGTTGTGGAAAACGTATAGTCATATAAATACAAATGCAAGTAAATCTTATTGAAGGAAATAAAACTGAATTTTGCCCTTTAGAAAATATGAATCTAAATATTACATTTAAATGCCCATTTGTTATTAAGTGGTTTTGCATCTATTAGCAAATTCATCTCATCCTCCTTATATATGTATAAGTGTGTTCTTTGCAACCCCTTTGAATCAGTTTTAGTATCTTACTTGTTCCTTCATTGAGTTAACTTAAATCCTTGACGTTTATTTATGTTATACTTGTATGAGTGTTATTATTTTTAAAAACACAGTTTATCCATCCCATGTAAACATCGGCTGGAAAATCTCTTTAAGTAGGTTACTGATTTAAAATCTTTGATGATGCATCTGCAGCTAAAGGTCTAGTGAGGAATTATACTTAAGTCATGTGCTAAGCAAAATACCTTTCTTTTCTGTTTTTGAATTTGCAAAATTCTTAGATATATTTACTTAGGGAACAAGCAGCATCTACATACCTGCCTGCCTTGAATTTACTCAGTAATTGTTTATTTTCAACTCCAGATTTTTGAACCTATAGATACTCAAAAATGTTCTTTAATTTTTTACTTGGCTCTTAATGCAGAAGAGAGTTCAGAACAGCTGATCTAATTCTGCCAACACAGGCCTAAAAATTTAAGGCTTGAATCACACTAATATAAGGTTGCTAGATAAAATACAGGAGGCCCAATTAAATTTGAAATTCAGATAAATACTGAACACTTGTTTTAGTGTGTGTCCCATGTAATATTTGGGACATACTTTTACTAAAATAATATTTGATTTTACCTAAAATTTTAATTTAAATGACACATTCTATTCTTACTTGCTAAATCTGGCAATGCTACATAGATAGAAAGAAATACATGTTGAATTAAGCTGCTTTGCAATTCAAAATTGAGCAGTTAAAAGTCAAGGGAGAGAAGACCTTTTTAATTTATAATTGAATTATTGCCTAAGCTAATCTATTATTTAAGAAACACTGGCCAAGCACAGTGGCTCATGCCTGTAATTCTAGCACTTTGGGACGCTGAGGCAGGTGGATCACTAGGTCAGGAGTTCAAGAACAGCCTGGCCAACGTGGTGAAACCTCATCTCTACCAAAAATACAAAAATTAACCAGGCATGGTAGTGTGCACCTGTAGTCCCAGCTACTTGGGAGGCTGAGGCAGGAGAATTGCTTGAACTCAGGGGGCAGAGGTTGCAGTGAGCCAAGATCGTGCCACTGCACTCCAGCCTGGGTGACAGAGCGAGACTCTGTCTCAAAAAAAA
>NW_026652305.1:374882-383811 GCF_009828535.3 Hylobates moloch
AGTACCCTGCACTGTGAAGGCTGAGACAGCTGAAGTGCTTCCAGCCATGCTCTCTGTATTAACTATATGCCCCAGCAGTCCCTAATTACGAAGGACTCTACAACCTGTAATTGACACACTCTTTTGGCCTTCATTTTTGCTTCTTGCTTTTGATCGCCACAAAAAGAAGCATCTTTACCTTTTCTAAGCCTGGCAATACCTGTAAGTTGCCTGAGGTCTTCATCTTTGCTTGAAGCCCAACCAATTCCTCTATAGCATTGGCTGGAAACCTTGTCTGCACATTGGAATCACCTGGTAAATTTTAGAAACTTTCTGATGCCTTTTCCCTACCCTCAAAAGTTCTTATGTGGACAGTCTGGGATACCTTCAGGTAACCCTAGTGCACAGCTAAAATTGAGAATTTCCAGGTGATGTTGATGTTTCTTGTGTAAAGAACCTCTACTCTGTAGAAACAGCCACTCAACTATGGATAGAGCCAAGGCCAAAATACTAGGTGCCCTGGGAATTAAAGTCCCATTTCGTAGGCCTCAAAATTCAAATAACCTGATCTCTACATTGTGCCAAGGTGAAAATGTCCCACTTACCCACAAAAATTAGAGTTTTAGGGTCATATACTCAACCTCACCAAAATGCTATCACTCGTAATTTTTTTTTCCACAAATTTATTTTCATGAACACCAACAAATACAATCACTTCAATCACCTCATTTTTATCTCTCTTATTTAAGTATTGAGGTCTTTGAAATGCCCTAATAAATATTAATTTTCTTCTATATCTAGGTTCTTAACAAATTGAGGAATAGCACAAAGAAATGGCATCTCAGGAACAAATATTAATTTTGACAATAACCAAGTTAAAGGACTTGATTTTACTTCTGTCTTGACCCATGCCTGCTGGGTAAGTTAGCCTAATTGTAGTTATTAAGTCAGTACATTTGATTCCTATAGTAAAGACTAAATAAACAGTCAGTTTTTTTGTTTGTTTGTTTGTTTTTGTTTGTTTGTTTTGAGACGGAGTCTCGCTCTGTCACCCAGGCTGGAGTGCAGCGGCGGGATCTTGGCTCACTGCAAGCTCCACCTCCCGGGTTCATGCCATTCTCCTGCCTCAGCCTCCCGAGTAGGTGGGACTACAGGCGCCCGCCACCACGCCCAAAACAGCCAGTTTTAATTAGAAAATTGATTGATGTGTATCAGAAAAAAAGTCAAATTAAAACATCAAAATAGTAGAGTAAAAGGAGTTAGTTGGATGATCTCACTGCATTACTAATCAATCTTTGACAGCTTAATGGATCAATTTCCACATGAATCATATACATATCAAGTTAACTGGAGAACTTGTTTAACCTGCAATGCTCTACTTACTTCCCTATTCACCCTATGAGATTTTAAGCTCCTTTAAGAAAAAGGAGCTACTTCTTTTCGTCTTTACCTCCAGCATCCAGACTAGAGAAATGACACGTTGGATATCAGTTAAGTTAATCATAATACAATAAGATAAATGCCACCACGAAGTTGGAGACAGGACACCTCTATGATCTTATAAAGTCATGGAAGAGTTTTCCAATATAGAAATGGTGGAAGAGCCTTCCCAAGCACAGTCACTGTCTTATATAAGCGTAAGAAGGAGAAAAAGAGTATGTTTCCACATTTGAAAGTTACCGAGTAGTTAATAGGCTTAAAGATCAGTTCCTGGGGAACGCTATGAGATACAACTAGAGCAAAATTATGAAGTGTCTGGTAACCATTCTCAGAAGTTTAAAGGCCTATATGTTCCTCAAGAAACTGCTATGCAAACAGCTATACAATTCCCAAAAGGAATCTCACAGCTGGACTTTTAAAATATGCTCCATATATAACATTGCTGAAACTGGATTCTGCTCTGGTTTATAGATACAGGTAAAGCCAAGGATCTACAAACCTTCCCTTGACCTTCAATCTGTTTGCCTGGAATCAACTTGTACTCCTCTTAGGAAATTTAGGTCTTTTTCTGTGGCTATCTTAGGGCAAAATAATAACAATGATGATGATGATTCTTATGATATTATCTAAGAGTTAGCTAGACAAACTCAGCAAGGGGCCTGTGGAGTCAATGTCAGTGAAAACCTAGCAATGCTATTAACTATCTGAATTACTTCGTCTCTGTGTTTCAATGCCCCGACCTGTAAAATGAGCTTATCATAGTACTTATTTGGTAGACTTGTGAAGAATATATGAGCACTGGTTACTTGGATTGGAGACTGGCAGAGTAGACAAAACACTAGATAAATGGTACCTGCTATTAATGACGGGGCATTTTCAAAGTATTTTTACTTATAATAAATTTATTTTTCTAATATTTACTCATATTTCCAATAAAATGGACTTTGTATAAATCAATAATTATGTCTTTAACTTTAGATTGTCCAATCTCCAGGGTTTTGTTAAGGAATTTAAATTGTGATTTTATACTGCATCTGCAAAAGTATGTGATAACAGAATCCTAGTTAGCACAAAGCAGCAAAGGGAAAGTTGTTCATCTAGTGAAAAAAAATAGAACTTTTCTGTATTTTGAAGGAATTTACATTCAACATATATATTCAATCCATAGAAGTCTAAGTCAGATGCTGTGTGTTCAGAGCATGATAAAGCCAGTGCTTGTTTAACAATCTCTTTTGGCCTGCTATGTAGAAACCTCATAATATCAAATAGATATTATGTGTTAAGAAGAAGAGCAAAAACATCCTTTCAGAAAATAACAGTAAATTATATGATCTTGACTAACAGCTGGTCTCCACTGCTAAAATTTTGCAAAGTGTGTATTTACGTCATATGACATTACAGATAATTTTGTAAAAGAGTGATATGATCCTTACATTTTTTCCTTTGAATTACCATCTAAGTGTAAAAGTATTTTATATAGAAATAATTGACATATAATTAAATATACATAGTGATTATGTATAAACAGGCATAAGCAAAGATATAAATATAGATAATATGTTGCTATTCTTGGAACATAAGCCTTTTATTTTATGTACTTTTAGAATCTCTCTTAAAGACGTGAAAAATATACTCTTATGGCTAAACAAACACTGTTAAGATTAATTTTTTAATTTATTAAAATTCAAGTATTAAGATTAATTTTTTTTTAATTTCACTTATATTTTCAACATTACTAGTAGTATTCATTTGGTCTGATGAATATTTTTTGTAATACTGGTGCATATTTGGAGATCAAAGTGTGTCTAAATATCATGAATCATTTAAATTATGACTTGTATTATAATTTCTATCGTTTGAACCTCTGTATTTGAAGGACACCTAGAGGATTGTATGAGATTATATTAATGATACTTGGGGGTATTCCATGTAGATTAAGCATTGTAAACATATTACAATCATTGTTGCTCTCCAGTTTGTGTTATAACATTTTTGTGCTAGTCCCAAAAGTTAGAATCCACATAATCTCCAAAGAGGATGGCATTTGGAACTGTTTATCTCATAAGCATGTTTTGTATTTTGAGAATAGAAATTTATTGTCTGACCTAGACATAAGCAAAAAGAAAAAGATATGAGCATTTTTATAAAATATCTACACAGATTTTGCAAAATGCTAGAAGGTAAATGACAATTCTAGACAGTACAAGCAAAAGGCATATGGTTTCAGAGGAAAAAAAGTAAAAGTAGAAATGTGTTAAAATAATTGTGTATAATTCAGGATATAGTAACTAACTCTCCTTTGGCAGTCCTTTTAAAGTCTAGGTACACCGTGACTTTCTTATTGTTATTCATATTCTTATAGATATATTCCTCAGGGGGCCTCACAGACATTCTGCTTATTAACCTCATTAGTACCCTTTCATGTACGATTTGCTGACTAACATGATCTTATAGTGGAATAGCTGTCCTGAACAAGTGACTCTCCCTTTGCACTCACAGAAATATTTCTAGTAGAACCTCTGGTGAACACATGTAAGTTTCAGGCAATTGCATGCCAAATGCCATCGCTTTGACATATAAAACTCTAGGAACACGGAGCAGCATTTAATTAGGAAATCCAACCTCTTTTTTGTCATAACCTTTTAAGATATTTTGTTCATCTGGCTTTATAAGAAAAATGAAGATCCATAAAACGAGAATGATTGTTTTTTACTATTTATGGACTTACAAAAGAATTATATTCAGCTTAATTTAAGATTTTAATATCCCTTTAAGAAAGAAATAATATAAACTAAAAATATAAACATTGTTGTAAAATTTAAAAACTTTTTTGTTATTGACTTGATTCTTACTATAATCATAAAGAAAAGGATATTTGTGCTATGCTCTAAAGACATCTACCCTATGATGCTTTTAAAGAGAATTTATAGGAAAAAACACTTCAAAATAAATTAATGCTTTAATGTGATCAATTTATTTGCCGGTAAAGCATATGATATTAAAGATATTATTATTTCATTCTTTTTACCATCTCTAATTCTTGCTAACGTTAACATTCCCTAAAATCTATAGGTTATAATGGCACAAAGAGGTAAGTCATGAAGGTCAAAACAAAAAATAGCAGATGCTTGAACTGTGTATTAGGCAAAAGTCTCAAGTTGCTCCCAAGGTTTCTGCCTTCTGGTGCAGTGGATATGATAGACTATCATTTATTTGATTGGATTGCTCATCAGCCAAATTTGAATTAATCAAAAGGAAGATGGTTTTAGCAGATCTGACCTAGTCAGATGTGCCTTTGTAAGGAAAGTTTGTAAAAGAAGTCAGACTTTAGTAGTGTGAAAGGGACTGTGGAAGGAGTGACATGAGAAGGAGTTGTGTGTGGTGAGCCCATAACGGCTGAGAGTAGCCCCTGTATGACAGCCAACCAGAGCACAGGGCCTCAGTTCTGCAGCAGCAAAAAGCCAAATTCTACGTCCAGCCACATAAACTGGAAGATAGGCTCTTGGTTCCAGAAAGAAAGGTAGGCCTAATGACACTTTGATTTCAGGATTTAAAATCCTGATTCAGAATTTCAAAATAACTCTATATGTAAAGAACCCATTTCAGTGTGGCTTGGACCTCTGACCTACAGAAATGCACTTTTTTCAGACTGATAAATTTGGGGTAATTTGTTATGCATCAATAGATATAGTATATGGGTAGCAGGAATAAGGGTGAGATGAAAGGAGAGGTATGGAGGTTCATTTTGGTTAAAATTCCGAAGCCGTTTTATAAATTGTTTTCAGGAGATAAGTATACCCAAAACGTTATTCATTGAACAGTTCTACATTTTAATCCTCTACTACTTATTCTTTTACCTCACAGAGGTATGGAAATTCTTTAAGATCTGTTAGAAAATATCTAAAATATACCCATTTATTGCTCATTATTCTTTGAAATGCTGTTGAATTCACAGGAATTATTAATAAATGTGATAATTGTGAGATGTCAACATACATTCAAGTAAAATCTGAATTTATTTGAAGATGTTAATTAAAATTATTACTAGAGTTAGAATAATGTATTTGAAAATTATTTTTTGACTAAAATGAGGACATCTGTGAAGTATAAGATAGGTTAATAAATGATCAGGACAGGAAAAGAAAGATTTCACCCTTAATATTTTATCTCTTTATAGGCAGTCATCATATACATGTGTATGGGTATACACACATATTCTCTCTCTCTTATTTGAATTGCTATCTTAGCAAATTTCACAGTTTTGACAGATTATAGTTTCTCAACAAATATTGCTTCACTTTTTTCATATACCACATAGATTTGGAAAAGAATGTATGCTGCTTTAATCATTCTACCAACATATCTAAGTATAATTTATCCCTACAGATAGTTCTAGCCAAATACAGTAGCGTTGAATTCCCTTAAGACAGCAAGCTCTGTAATTTAGACCTTTTACTTTCTCTCATATTTTTCTTTTTCAATTAATCATAATATGAGCTTCTAAAAGCACCATTTTGTGTTCAGCTTTTTTCATTTTATTTTATAATTTACATTGTTTTCAACAATTTCACTGCATATTTGTTGTATTTATTTTCTGTCTCATGACCGAAACTTCAGTATGGTTAATACTGCTATTTTCTCTTAGCAATAGCAATAAAATATAATGGCTTTATTTAACTAACGTACTTATTAGTATTCCAACAGAAGAGGACTCTACAGCCAAACTGTAGGGACCACATACATTTGGATGAAATTTAGTTACTTTTTTTAACCTGTTGTGTCTCCGTGTTCTCATCCATATACTTGGGATAGACCTACTGCTTACTGAATTAGTTATTGCCAAGATGATATGAGTTAATATATTTTTAAAAACCTGAAATTATTCTAGAACATAGTAAGCATTAAGCATAAATTTCAATTATTATTTTTAGTTGTATTTGTTATACTGATTCTCTGTGTGACTTTAATTCTCCCTTAAAATAAAAGTAGGGTTACAATTTCATGTTTTATACAGTGATTAATAAATAAACCTAAAATGATTTTGTAGCTTTACTAAATGTCTTATACTCAATATTTTGCTATTTGTTCTTGACCCTGCTGATTAAACTACTTTCTTCAGATACTGTTACTGACTGTTTATAGCTAAGATACACTATAATGGGGGAATTCATTGGAAGGAGACAGCACAAAGATGTAGATATAGAAAGGAGGCAGGAAAACATAATTCAGTCTAAGAGTGAAGTGAAACTTGACCAAAAGATACAATGGAATTTGAAGTTAGAAATACATTTTGGAAGGTAATTACATCAAAATTTGATTATAACCTTTCTATTCAAATGTTAATATCATTCATGTATTTTATCTGTATTATTGCCTTACTTTTATTGAACCCCTAAATTTTTATGAATAAAAGTTCAGAAAATCTAGCTTTAACTTTTTGTTGAAATTATCTTTGTACTATGGGAAATTCTTTTTTTTTAATATGGTTTTATTAAAAATAGGTAAAATGCCCCATGGCCCCATGATTGCTTGCCTCCCCTGCTCCTGCTGACGGGTCCCGCCATCCCCATTGTCAGGACCACAGTACAACTGTTCTGCCACAACCTGAGCATTTCAGCTGCAGCCTGGCGTCATTCTAAAAGCCCAGTTCCTGGAGGCCTGCTTTCTGCCCTGGAGCTGCAGATGCTGCCACTGCGACTGCTACCACTGAGCCAGAGAGAGACAGGAAGAGAGACCAGGAACCTTTTCATGCCAAGCTGCTGCTGCTGTGGGATGGAGGCACAAGAAGACCATGAACCACTCAGGTGCCTGTCTCTTTTGCTCCTGCTGAGAATTACCCACACTCCCTCATTCCAAGCCCACAGTTCAGTTGTTCTGCCCCCAACTGAGCATTCTGCTGGTGGCCTGGGGACCAGCCTGCTCCTCCCTATCATAGCCAGCACCTCAACCCTGAGGTACTGATGACAAGTCTTCTGGTCTGGTCCCAGTCCAGTCCCTCCAGGACTACTACATGCCAACCAGGTGGTCATCGAGGCCCTACATGGGGAACAGGGAATTGCCAAGCCTTGTCCACCACTACTGGAACCTGATCACTCCCCCAAGAATCTAAGGTCAGGTTGATCCAGCCGACCAAAACCACCACAGATGGCACTCACTCACCGGCACTCACTCACCCACACTCACTGAAAGACAGAGCTCCACAACCCTCTATGCGAAGCAGCAGCATTCCTGCACCAGAAAACAGGCAAGCCATAAACCTGCCTGCTTCAAACTGAAGTAAGAGGCTATTTGCCATAACCATTTCCACAAAGAACGAAGGGACAAGCGTTATCTATGGCTCTCAGTTACATTGTGGCCTGCAAATAGACAACAGCATCTTAATGAATTGGCAGTCACGAGCCCCAAGGCAGGGGTATGATAAGGAAATTAATGGTATTCCTGACTTCCTAGGATGTCAAGCTGGTGCAGCTCCCTCCACCACTTAGAACACCTCAGCACAATTAATGAGGAGCTCTTTCCACCACCTCCATGAAGACACTCATCACTGGAATATTCAAGGGTACACTTGGCAGTCCAGCTCTGCTCTGCATCGTTCCCTCCAACATTTGGGCTGAACCAGGCACTCAGGGAACCAAGCATTCCACAGATCAGCCCATCACTGAAACAACAGACAGCACCTCCCAGTATGCAAAGATCAAGTACATTTCCAGCTGCTTCTACTGCAGCCAGTTCTTACCCAAAGTACAACTTAGTGGCCTGGAGTTTGAACTGCACAACCCAATACAAAGCTGCTAACAGAAGTGCACAATGTTGGGGAAAAATATACACTTCCTAAGACCTCCACAATCCCAGTCCCACAGAAGGATGTGAGCCTGTTCATGTGCTCAGTACATTGCTACTATATTCAGCATTTTAGAAAGCCACCAAACAAAGGCTATCTATAATCAAAGAACTCATACAGAGCCTTGGTCCCTTGAAAGTACCTAGAGCTGAAGCCAAACAACCACACAGAACATACATTTCAGTAACACCCTCAAGGGAGGGTAAAATGTTCTGGCCAAGCAAAAGTAAATTCAAAAATAAGAATTGAAAGTTTCTCCAGATGGGAAAAAAACAGTATAAAATTTCTGAAAGTGGTAACAAACTGCATTATGAGACCCACCAAAGGATTACATCAGCTGTAATGCAATGGGTTATTATAAAAATGAAAATTCTAACATGGCAGGAAAATAATAAATATATAAGATATATATCTTATCTATAATACAATATATAAGATATATATCTTATCTATAATACAATATATAAGATATATCTTATCAATAATACAATATATAAGATATATCTTATCTATAATACAATATATAAGATATATCTTATCTATAATACAATATATAAGATATATCTTATCTATAATACAATATATAAGATATATCTTATCTATAATACAATATATAAGATATATCTTATCTATAATACAATATATAAGATATATCTTATCTATAATACA